>NC_087177.1:10644308-10679308 GCF_035594125.1 Scylla paramamosain
TTACCATCGTCCGTCATGCCTCTACGATTACCCACACTGTTTATTTGCTTTGACCAACACATTCTTATTTTTATGATCGACCTGTAGTTGTTTTTTGTTTTTTTTTCACTCGGGAGCACTTACTTATCAGGCGGGAAGTGCAAGTCATGGCGGTAAGGAGAGAGAGAGAGAGAGAGAGAGAGAGAGAGAGAGAGAGAGAGAGAGAGAGAGAGAGAGAGAGAGAGATAGTGGCGATTCTCTGCGCTACTCTGCAAGGTGGATCTCCATAACCGGTTTCCACCCCCCCCCCTCCCCAGCATCCTCCTGCCTCCTGTCGACCCTTGTCTCTTGCTTTTCGCTTTCGCCCTTGCATAGTGTCCGCGGTGGCGATGCTTCCCTCCTTATCGCTACTGGCAATCCCTCATGCACGGTGACGCTCCAGTGCATGCGAGGACGAATGCACTGGTGGCGGTGGTGGTGGTAGTTGGAGAACTGGATTAGGATAGGAGGAGGGAGGAGGAGAAGGTGGTGGAGGTGGAGGAAGTGCTTTTGTTGCTCTCTTTATTTTTCTGCTTGTGGCAGTAGTTGTGGTGGTGGTGCAGTAGTTATAGTAAATGCAGAAGTAATGGTAGTAGTAGTAGTAGTAGTAGTAGTAGTAATATTGAAGATGAGTATTCAGTAAAACATATAATAATAATTGTGGATACTTATATTTCTTTAACTCTTGCTGTGAGGTTAAACACCCACCGTCACACATCATTAGGAACGTCAGGGAAAGGTTTTGAAAGACGAAGTTCGCATGATGGCTTGAAACTTGAGAAAATATTTTAACTGTGGAAATAGTTTTATGAACTTTTAACAATATATTAAAATTGCATAACCCGAGAGAGAGAGAGAGAGAGAGAGAGAGAGAGAGAGAGAGAGAGAGAGAGAGAGAGAGAGAGAGAGAGAGAGAGAGAGAGAGAGAGATTGTCATACATATTAGCTAACAAACATAGATAACTAACATAAAACTTATAATTCATCCCTTTATTAGCCCATACTTTCCTATCTTGAAACCTACACACGTTATAAACAACAAACAATATCACATCTTCTTTAGTAAATTACATATATACAATATAATGAACATAGGTAATTAACATACAACTATTAATACATTCTGTTTAACCCATACTATTCTATCTTAAAACTTACATTCCTTATCTACTTACATCAACAGCCTTACCTCTTCCCTTATGAATTACCTAATGAACATGGAAAATTAACATACACCTTTTTTATTCATTCCTTTTAACTTATTTCCTATCTCAAAATCTACCATTCCTATCTACGTACATCAACAGTCTTACCTCTTCCCTTATTCGGCCTGACTACTTTCCTTGCACGCATACCAAACAGAGATACGCCGCTCCAGATAACTCTTCACCGTGGCACTGCCTGATATGTGCTTTTAGCAAACACATTAGTCTTAACACGCTTTGCATACTGAACCCCAAGCCGACCAATGACTGTGTTTAAGTGCTATTTGAGTGCTATTTAAGTGCTGCTTTCACGTGTAATTATAGGAGGTAAAAAAAAAGGTAAGGTTTTCTTTCGTCTTATCTTCTATCACTTTTGTTATGGTGACAGTAGTGTTTGGTAGTGATGTTGATGTATGATGGTGGCAATGGTGGAGAGAGTGACTAATGTAGCGTAGTAGTAGAAGGAAGCCGTTTTTCTTTTTCCCTTTTGTGGTGATGATGGGGAAGCTTATGGACGTGTATGGTGGCGATAGTGGTGAACGTGATGGTGATAAAGATGGTGATGATTAGTGTAACGTAGTAGTTTTTGTAATGGTGGTGGTGGTGGTGGTGGTGGTGGTGGTAGTGGTAGTAATAATAGTAGTAGTGGTAGTAGGTGGTGGTTTTATTTCCCGTCTATACGTTTTGTGGTAATGATGGTGATTTGTGGATGTGTGCGGTGCTGGTAATGAAAATGATGGTGATAGAGATGGAGGTGACTAATTTAGCGTAGTAGCAGTAGTAGTAGTAGTGGTAGTAGTAGTAGTAGTAGTAATAGTAGTAATAGCAGTAGCAATAGTAGTAGTAGTAGTAGTAGTAGTAGTAAAAAAAAAACATATCCTCTATTCTCTCATATGGTGATGACAATAGTAAGACTAGTGATAAGCGGGATGGTGACAGCATAGGAAGGTGACGACCAGTGAAGTGTGGCACGATCTGTGTCTGTGTCCTCCCCTGTGTTGTGTCCGTCCCAACACAACACCGGGCGACGGGAGGTAAGAGATAGACAAAACAAAGGACTAACGGCTGTACTGATAAATTGTCACTTGCCTTACGCGTCGTTTTAGCGTTGTATTGTATTCCGCACGAAAGGCGGATTAACATACACAAATGCTGATAAATGGTGGGAAGGAAACGCCAGAGCAAGGAATGATATGACAGGAATGAATATAAGTTGGATATAAAGTGCTCACTGAAGGTTTTCCAGTATCCCTTCCTCTGTACATCTTGTTTTCGTTTCTGGAGAGATGAAAAAGTTAAATGAAGAAGCGTGAGAAGAGAGGATGTTGCGTGGTGGCCGTGAGAGGAGGAAAATAAAAGACGTTTGTGTGGTTGTTGCTCTGTAAGGTGTCAAGGTTAAGAGTGGGAGGCGGAGACTAAGAAAATAAAAGTAAAATAGTAAAGCATATAGGATGAAGGAAACTCAAATAATTGTTTAATGATAGGAGCATGAGTAAGAACAAGAATAAGAAATGAAGGAGGAGGAGAAGGAAAGCATAAACTACAAGACAAAAAAAAAACAAAAATAGCAATAAGACCAAGAGTTAGAACAAGAATAAGAAATGAAGGATGATGAGGAAGAGAGCAAGAACATGAATAAGAAATGAAGGAGGAGGATTAAGTGGAGGAGAGATTTGTAGATAACCACAAAAAAATCATAATAAGAACAATAATAAGAAAAGAGAATGGAAGCAGAGAAAGAAACAAACGCTCTCTCATTCCCCACCAAAAAAAAAAAAAGAATAAGTAAAAAATAAATAAATAAAAATAAAACCTAAAAGTTGGCTAATAAGAACAAAAGCAACAAAAATAAAGGATCAGGAGGGGAGTAGAAGGGGAAGAATGAGGTGGAGGGTAAGTAGGAGGGAGAGAAGGAGGAGGAAGAGGTGGAGGAGGAGGATGAGGGAGAATGTAACTATGCCAGCCACGCTTCTCAACTCCCACTACCGGTCTAAATAAGGCCTCACCGGCGTGTGGCGACCTCGACCCTGTGAGCCGAACAACCAGGCAAGACTTTATGGTCCCTGCATTATTCACAATACTACTGGTAGCGATCTACACTATGGCAATGACTTCACTCCCCTTCTCACTCTCTCCCCCGTCCTCTCTGTTGCACAGGAGCCGCGATTGGAAGGAATATGCGGTTAAAACTATCACATGTTGCGTCTCTGTGCTTTCATTCCTGCATGACAGCCCGGATGACAGGTTTTATTATAGCAATCGTGCAGGATAAGTGAGTGGAATGGAAGAGTTGCGACAGAGGCCAAGTAGCGCTCCAATAGCCGCCCTGTAACTTAACATGTTCCTGGCTGTCCGCGAGGCTCGAATACCAGAAGGGTCTAGGGTAAAAAAGGGAGAAAAAAAAAGTAATACAGGCAGGCAGCATAATGGGTCGCGACTCTCCCTAACTCATGCTCGGCAAACCTGGGCATGGCGGGCGAGAAGAGCCGTGTGTGTGTGCTTATTTTTGTGACTGATAATTTTGGGCGAGTGAGTGCTGGCAGGTTGGTGAAAGGCAGGGAAAAGGGAGTGAGAAAGGGGGAAGGGAGAGGAAGACAGACAAACAGGCAGAGTGAAGTAAGACATTATATGGTAGCACGGTGACAATAGTAAAATTAATTCATCCCCCAATTTGAATAAACACATAATGTATATAATTCATGGCAAGTTCTCAAACACTTGCATTCATAGAGGTGGCGGGAAGCGACCTTCGACACTCTAACTTCATGTTTTAATTCCTGTCTCGCGTGTCGGCACCTCTCAGCTGAAGACTTGCAACTGACGTGCGGCTGCCTTTGCTTCAAGACCCAGCCGTCGGCACCGCCTTAAACCACATTCTGAAACACTTCTGCGCCGCACCTCCACTACTTTCGAAAGGCTCTTGTTGAAATGACATTGGTTTTTAAGGGTGTTTTTATTGTTCTAGTATTAGATCAACGAGATTTTAACATTATTAACAGGGGGAAATTCTCTTGAGAACCCGACTAATTATCTCTGTGGCCTTTGAAAATAGTCATGGTGAGAGAGCAGAGCGTATTTAGTGAATATTGACCCTTGGGCGATCACTTGATGCCGCCGCGACTCTGCGCACCCGTAGCCACGCGAGTCACAACTTCCTCTAACATCCCTTACCCAGAATCCTTAACCGTGTGATGCCCCAGCACCCCAGTCACCCAGTAACCTACCCACTAACCTTCCTCCTCCTCCTCCTCCTCCTCCTCCTCCTCCTCCTCCTCCTCCTCCTCCCCCCTCACCCTTCCTCCTCAAGCCTCGGCAGACCTGCTCTCACGGACTCCAATCTCACAATTTTCTTGCAGTCCGTATTCTCCCCTGAGGAATTGTTTTAATAATAAGCAGGATAATATCTGGTATGGGCAGGTGTGTGCGTGAATTGGGCACCGCAGCCACCGGATTCTCCTCCTATTGGTCAAGCATCATCCAGGTGGCGGGTGTCGTGGAGGTGCGGGGCTGCCTCCAATTGGCTGTTCAGGCTCGCTTCTCGCCTCCTATTGGCTAAACGCACGTGTCTCCAAGGTCAAGTGTGCCTGGGAGTCCCTGGAGATTGCCTTGTTTGTTTGTTTTACATGTATTTTCAAGGTTGTTCAGTATGTGTGTGTGTCTGGGCAGGATGGCGAGTCGGCCCCCGCCGTGAGAGTGTGCTTGCTGCAGCCTTCTCAGGGTGACTTTTACGTGTAGTTGAGAGGACAAACGTAGGACGGCGGGGGAACTTGCGCCAGGGTGAGAGGGTGAGGCTTGCATGAGGGAGGAGGGAGGGAGGGAGGGATGAAGGGGAGGCAAGCTCGTTTTTCTTCAGGTTTAGGTTTCTCCTGGAAATTGTCATATCCTTTTTCTTACATATTATCTTACTCTGTGTGTGTGTGTGTGTGTGTGTGTGTGTGTGTGTCTGTCTGTCTGTCTGTTTGTTTGCTTACCTGTTTGTGTGTGGTCGTGCTTGCGTGCGTGCATACGAACACGCTTTCGCTTGCTCTTGTCCATACTAATACATGTACATATATGATAATACGTATACAAAGAATATTTTTCATTTAGTTTGTATATTGAGTGTACTTTCTTTTGGCTTACGGTTGAACTGTACGCCAGAACGAATTTCATATTGTATCTTGCATCCAATGTAACGATAAAACTATTTATTGTTATTCATGGAAACATACATACATAATAAGTTTATGCATACGTGTGTGTACGTACTCAATAATATCTTAGATTATATATTTAGTTATAGATATGGATTACGTAGAAGATAATAATAAATAAAAATCTAAAAAAAATCTACAAGCTCACTGAGGCGCCACATTCCAACACTGTCTGGGAGTCCTCGAGTTTTTCTCACCACCGCCTCACATCACAGTCCTCGGCGCGGCGGCTGAGGCTGTGGCGGCGTCCCTTGGTTCCATGAGTCCCGCCCTGCACACGGCATAGTTCATCTTGCAGGCGTGGTGGCGCTCGAGTTTGATTTGCAAGTTTTATCATATTTCCGAGTTAAAAATAGGTTGCTTTGGAATATCTCTCGTCCTGATTGGGAGTTAAAAGAGCTGTCTCGTTCCTCTCAGCCAATCAGATGTGTTTTTTTTTTTTTTTTTTTACCACCGCACTAAACTTCAGCCTCCCAGTCCTCCTACCCCTTCCCCAACACACCCTTACCTCCCCACCTGTTCCCCAGCTGGCCCCCACCACCTGTCCCCCGCTGCCGCCTGTCCTTTGCACCTCACCCCACCTCACCTGCCCGGCCACTCCTGTATTCATTTTTATTTTTTTATGTCCTGTTTTTCTTTCCTTTACCTGAATCGTCCCGTATTTCATATGATCCCTCACTCAACCAGCCAGCCGGCCAGCCGCCTCACAGATATGTATTCTTATTCTCATTATGACTCTCTCTCTCTCTCTCTCTCTCTCTCTCTCTCTCTCTCTCTCTCTCTCTCTCTCTCTCTCTCTCTCTCTCTCTCTCTCTCTCTCTCTCTCTCTCTCTCTCTCTCTCTCTCTCTCTCTCTCTCTCTCTGTGACAACCATGCGAAGTATTTATTTTATTTTATTTTATTTATTTATTTATTTATTTATTTATTTATTTAACTAATTTTTATTTATCTATTTATTTATTTATTTTCTTCTTTTTTTTTTTTGTCGCACTGCCGTTGTTGTTGTCGCGCTGCAGATGGCGTATAACCAATCAGCTCTGCCACTGAGGGTAATGTATTCCCTCGGGTTTTCCTAATGTATGCTGTGAGGAGTGAGGGACGATTGACGGGTGTTCTGTGATTGAATGACCGTGGTGTGTCGGGTGATGGGTTAGGGCGAAGAATGGTTGCAAATAAGCGGGTAGACCTGGCGACGACTGTTGGCGAGGGTTGACGATGTGTGAAGTTTGGAAAGGCTGAGTTGCATTTTGTGTTAAGGAACGGTTCACCTTATACAAAAAGATGTGCTTAGGTGAGGTTATGGAGGGAGAAAAATGGTCACGTTTAGAGAGAGAGAGAGAGAGAGAGAGAGAGAGAGAGAGAGAGAGAGAGAGAGAGAGAGAGAGAGAGAGAGAGAGAGAGAGAGAATTACATTCCTGCCTTAGTAAATATTTAATTTGGTGTCCTGTTTCGTTTGTTAGTATTTCAATAACTCCTCCAGCGCTTAGTTTGGGTTAGATACAACGCAGGTGGATAATTACTCCATACTTCCCTTGTAATTTATTTAAGCTGGTATCTTCTTCCGTTTGTTCGCGTTTCAGTAACTCTTCCAGTGCTTGGGTTGATCTAAATGCATCGTTGTGTTTATTTCAAGGACTGCATATCTTCTACCTGTGTACATTTTTACCTTTTGATTACTAATGGCGTGATCGGAATTAAAATATGTCCTGTAGAGACTTGCTTATTTATCTATTCATCAGCTGGTGGGGTGTGGTTGAGTGGTGCAGGGGCGAGGCGCAGGTGCTGCAGGAGGAGGTGCAGCGGTTGTGCGGGAGCTCGTTCTTCCGCAGGTGTGGCGCCCTTCCCGACCCTTCCCCCCCTCCGTGGATAGGACTGCCCGGAGTGTTCCCTGTCTGGGACTTGGTGAGGCGGAGGCAGCAGCTGGAGTGGGTCTTGGGGAATTCGGAGTACATGAGCCTAATGGACTGGTTCTTGCGAGGCATGGCCGGTTCCCTCTTTGCGCTCCTGTTCATCCATCTCCACCGCCTGATCAGCATCGTCCGCGTCGTGGTGAAGGACATTCTACGGGAACGCACTCTTAACCGTATCTCATCTCTCAGGCGGCCCAGCTTCGGTCTTCACTACTTGCCTTGAAACATCAAGGAAAGCCAGCCCGCCAAGTCGTCCGGGTCCTCCCCAGAGTGTCCCATTGGTTTCGAGGTTCCCCTGAGTGTTTGTAACTATTTCTTATCTGAGACGTTTCTCGTGCTCTTATAACTCAATTTGCTTCACGATTCTTAACCTAATCATTAGTTTTCGTGGCGATGAAGAGTTTTAAATATTGTAGTTAATCTTCATTATTTTTATCTGGCCCTGTAATTTGTCTTCCGTCAGGACTTGCTCGTTGTTGCTTGTGGTAATTACGGATTTTCTCGCATTGCTTTAAGTAGAGGTAGGGAATGATCCACTTAGGAGACGCCACGACGTCCTGAAGGCAGCGGAGGGCGGGGATCAGTGCTGGGCTAGGGCGGGCCAGGACGCGTCAGCTGCCTTCCTAGAAAACGTGTCACTGTCACCCACGGAAACATTAAGACACGTCTCCGCTTTTTTATGCCGCCAAACTCTTTCTGCCTGGAGTCGCTTCTCTAAGTGTTTGGGAGAACTTCATTAGGAGCAGATATTGGAAAGTCTTATTCTGATGTACAACTTAAAAAAAAAAAAAAATAATTCTCACAAGATCATACTGTCTCTGTGTGTGTGTGTGTGTGTGTGTGTGTGTGTGGTTTTGTTACCGTCTAAATTTTCGTAATATTTTACACTATCGTCATTATTATTAATTCTTTTCCAGCAAACCAAATTACTAAGGTGTTTTACTGTATGTCTTCGATCGCACTTTCATTAATGACTTTTTGCCAAAGGGCTTTAAACATTTTTAACATTCATTTTTATTTATTTTTTTTCTGTGATTATATTCATATTGAAGTTTCCGGATAAAAAAAAAAAATATATATATATAAACCCTTGTATTGGCATCTCTTTAATTTTGAGTATGTATCTGCTTAGTTTTTTTTTTTTTTTCTATTATGTACATTTCTTAAAACGTAAAATATCACAAGATGTACTTCCTAGTCCGGCATCTATTTTTCCTCAGAGTTTTCTCCCATCGATTGCAAGTTCATAAAAAAGGCGTTTAGGAGACTAAAGGAATCTGTACAAGAATCTGTGTCATTGTCCATAAAGGATTCCGCTGAAGCCTTTGCTAGGGACTTAATTAGAGTTAAGATTGAAGTCATTTGTTAGCCTGATATGAATATTTATTTTCCAGGTCTGTAGTATTCTGTTCTTGGTTATACTTTTTATATATAATTAACTTTTGTAAACCACGCCATTCCTAATGAGGTTGCCAATATCTGTGTTTCATTACTAATAAATGTACATGCCAACTGTGATGTTCTGGTAAAGATAACTTTTTTTTTTAATCTCCATTTCTTGATAGTAATCGTTAATGAATGATGAATATTCTCTTCCTATTTTGTATTGATGACTCCACCTTGATTTATATATGTTGACCATTTGAAGGAAAACCATTATCAGTTGTTGATAGTTAAAAAAAAAAAAAAAAGAAATATTGCTGCTTTAAAATTATTAGTCATTGTCCTTCACTTCATTTTGTACAGATGACTCCGCCTTAATTTATTAATTTTCGATTAGTTAAAAATACTTTCCTTTTTATAAACTAGAACATAACCATAAAACATTAGTTACTTACCTCCACTTTCCTTTTGTTTTTGAAAGATTTGGTGATAGCAGACAAATATTTCATTCTTCGGTATTTAGTCTTGAGGTTTTATTTATTCCTCCCTCACTCACATATCCTCTTACAGATAACTCTTCATTTATTCTTGAAATCTACATCAGTCTTTCCGTAGCATCGGCCATTCCTGTCATTTCAATGGTTAAAAAATCTAACCCTGAATAAATGACCTTTTTTTTATGACCCAGTTGTTGGAAGATTTAATTTTGTATATGCATGACCTGGCCTCTCTGTGGACGACTTCTATAGTTTTATAACGAATGGGATTGGATCTCAGTATTTTGGATGCCGATTCCTACAGTTTGTCTCTTTCAGATGTTAATTACGTTTTTATGTTAATCGTTTCCACAATCCTTAGCCACTAAAATTGTATGCATTTATCTTCACAGCTGCCTCATACAGGACATATTATTCTTTTTTCCTGAATGTTTCTTCCTGTTGACAAGACAGATTATTTAAGTCTTGTTTATCTTGCAATAAACGATCGTCTTTTTTTTTTTATTGTAAAGTGGTTCTGTTATCGTGGGGCCATCAAATCAAGTAATAAATCAGTCTTATTTTCCCTTATTTTTGTTGATGACACGTTTCAGCGGCAGACCAAGTAGCAATTAAGTGGGCACCGCTATTTTAAAAAAGTTTGTGTTGAATCTTTGACGATAAGAACTTTTAGAATCAAGTTATCCTTGTAGTTTCTTATAATGATAAAAAGCCTTTTTTTTTTCTTTCAGATTGCTTCCAGCTGTCCAAATAGTCATGCTACTGGTAAGTACAAGAATTTCAAATGCGTCTTCTTTATTCTTCTCTGTATATGTACACCTCAGTATGTGTGCATCGCGTTATTATATTACCATGATATTCTGCTAAATTTCGAATTAAGTAAACGCACCCCTTATTGAAATGCATATTTACTTCTTGCCTCGACTGTTTCCGAAAAAAAAAAAAAATAAATAAATAAATAAGTAAACTCAATTTTACCTTGTCCAATGAGGAAAAGTGTTGTTGAAAGAAAAACTAACATGTCTAAAAAAAAAGTGCTATTTAAAGGGAGAGTCGTGATTCTGTGAGGAAAACTGACTGCTTGTCGATACTTATTATCATCAACACTTGATTATGTTTTGTGTAGTTCTGTGGACAGCGTTGTTGAAAGAAAGAGCTGATGCTTCCCTGATAAAGAAAGAAAAAAAAAGTTGTAATTCTCCATGCTAATTGTCCTCAACACTTATGGCCGTATGCAAGAACGCTCGTGGTGTGCGACAGTAGTAAACGTGATATTCAAGAATCGTCCTACGTTCGTCATCTCCCACACTGTTACTGCACTCCACGCTGTGTCCGAGTTTTTGGACACATCTCCACACATCCTCAAAGCTGAATTTTTAACAGGTCATGTAAACCGTCTTTGTGGCTCTTCATTTGGCTGCCTGACTACTTAGCATTCCGGTGTTCTCTTGAGTGTTGCTTCAATTCACAGTTCGCACCATCCCCTCAAGGTTCCCTCTCAGCGATGATAAGCACGTCCCTCCATGATGTAGCGGCGTGGTAAAGGTACTGAGTGGTGTGAAACTGATACAAGCTTAGCATTAGAAAGTCTAACAGTTGCTTCACCACTATCAGGACACCGTTGCAAGTTCATGGAGAAAGATTAATATTGGACGTATTTTAAATTCAGTATCTTACTTTACCCTAAACAAGATTGATATAGTGTACATATTCGTATAAAGTGTAGTTTAATGCTAGACACTCATATGCAGTATTGATGCTTAAGATGAACTGAAGAAAAATACAAGATCCTGCTTCTCAACACGCCAAACGCACTGTCTTAAAGTATGCGACATTTATAGCATCATTATTTTTCTGTATGGATCAACCACTCTGCTCTGAATGATGTTACGTTTGTCCCTAAATTCTGTCCAGTTGCTGTGAAGACGCCAGACAGATGGATAAACACAGACAGACAGAGAGACAGACAGACAGACAGACAGAGTGCTTTCAGCAATACAAATAGATAACGTAGAAAATCGTATTAGTTCACGTCTAGAGACTGATTAACGACCCACATTTTTTTTTTTTACCGATATTCATCAAATGAGGCTAATCTGGATAATCTTCCAGCCTTTATCGCTACTCCTCTGTGCAGGTTTGTATAAGGATGCAATAACTGGTCGCGGAGAAAGTAATGCTACACTAATTGGGCATCGCTATCAGGAATGTCACCTCAATATTACCCGCTTGATAAGGTCGCCAGAGCCACTGAGGACGAGGACTGGAGAGGCAACCACGCACATCACTCAGCAGGCCATCATGCACCTTTATTGGTCAGTCTTGACAGTGATACCAACCCCTCTGCAAGTGTGTGATGGGAGGCATCTTCTCATTTCATCATTGCTAGTGACTCCAAACCTTAAGTATAACTGTATTTTTTTTCTGTTGTATATTTAGATTCTGCGTCTCTTTATTCAATGCGTCACCATCAACACTACTTCTTTGAATCAATAATAGTGCCATCGAGAAACCATTGTTGTTACGACTGTTATTTATTAGTAGCTATGATCACCACGTTTCTTAGATTAAATGGTCCATGATTCTCTTCGCGTGGTAATGAGATGACCCGTGTTGTGGGTGACGGGGTAGTGGGTAATGGGTAGTATTGGCGGGGGTGCAATAGCGAATTATATGGGTTGTGCAGTGGTGAGAAGAGTGGTGGGGAATATTGGAGGTGGGGGGGTTAATATTTAGATGTTGGTCAGCGCAGGGAAGGATGGGAGTGATAGGTGTGATGGGGAAGTGATGAATGGTGATGGAGTGTTGGGTGGACCCTTTAGGAAGCTCAGGGCAAAAACAAACATGACCGTTGTTACGGCAGGATTATTGTTATCATTATTAAGATGTGTGCGCGTGCGTGCGTGCGTGCGGGTGGGGAGGATGGGGAGGAAGGGTGTGGATGGATGTGTGTGTGTGTGTGTGTGTGTGTGTGTGTATTATATATATATATATATATATATATATATATATATATATATATATATATATATATATATATATATATATATATATGTATATATATATATATATATATATATACTCGTATATCGTCATTATCGTCATCATCACCGCTTACCAAATGTTGAATATATAAAGGAGGCGGTGGTGTGGAGTCTTCCCCGCTAAGGTGTGTTTATTGCATTGGCCTCGCTCTGAGGGACACAACTCTCGCCGTAAAAGGCTGCGTCGCCGTTGAGACGAGTGTGGGAATCTGACCGGAGTTGCTTGTCATGTTGGCTTGGAGTGTTGACCCGGGAGGTGTGGCGCGGCGGGTATAACACAGCCAGGAATGCGTGCCCCAGGCCTCGCTGTTTGTTCATTGGGAAACGTGTTGGTTTAATCCTTAAACAGGTAGCGTTAAAGTAAACTACAATTACTGTACTTGAAAGATCCTCATTATAGCCTTTTAGATACGTTCTGTTATGAAAAAGAAATAAGTATTAGTTCACTAATTACTCGCTCCTGTAGGCCTGCTAATGAAACGTTCCGCTAGTGTTGGTGTTCATGCCTCGTGGTCGTAAATATCACCGCAGATCAACCGGCTTCTCGCGTAACATCTATTAGCTGAGCCTTATCACATCAGCCCGGCTAAAGTATCAACCGTTATGGACACGGACCTCCCCCGGCCACTTGTTTATCGTCATGTAAATATGTTGGGAGGCGCAGGGCTGTAGGCCGCGGGTGGTTTTCATGCTAAGGGCGAGGGTCGTGTTGGGCAGGTAGCGTTTCATTATTTCCCCTGTCATTACCCCCACGCCCAGCGTCCCCACTGACGCTATCTCTGCTCCACTCTGATAAATCATGGTGCCGCTGCTCACCCTTGCGTATTTAGCATTTTATCATCCATACAGGTTTTCACTGCCGTCTTTCATGTGGATCGGTTGTAAGTTGTTCTTATATCCATGTAATCAAGTTAGTTAACAGATGATTAACTTTTGTATTTTTTTTTTTTTTTTTTTTTTTAATAAAAAAGCTGACAGTTTCTCCACCTTCTGTTCCTCGTCAGCGGCGCCGAGGAGCGCTAAATGACTTTGGGTTGGATAAGCATCGCCTATTTGTTTTTGTAATTGCTGGTCGTCCATTGCATTTCATTACTTACTCGGGGAAACTGAAGCCTTACGTCTGCAATTCTCAGTAGATTTCCACCGGTTTTATTTGCTCCATAAATAATCAATATTTAATTCGAGGTCTCCTGGGGAGCCTGATAAAGGTAAGCAGACCAGTTCTGCACCAAGCGTGGGAGCGCGCCCGGGGGGGATGCACGGCGCCGCTGCCCCACATTGCTGCGCCGGTGCAATATGTGTTAATTATATAGCTGAAGGGAGCAGGGAAGTAAGGAATTTCATTTAACTGAGCGGTGTTTACCATCATCAGTAATATCTAAGCTAATATTCATTGTAATAAGGTGTTGTGTGTGCAGGGAGATTCTTATCTAACAAGTTGTTTGCCGTCTGAATACCAGAATTTCCTTCAGGCAGAATTGAATAAAAATGCGTCGGAAAGAACATGTTGTGCAGCCATAACACCTTTTACGACTGGCAGTCACGTACGTACATACAGGAACTCGTGTAGGAGGTAACACAGTTTTGTACCGTAATCCCATCAGTATTTTCACCGAATTTGGATACAAGAGCCAATACAGCAGAGGGAGTAAGACTTGTTTAGCAGTTATGGTTGACTAGTTTGTCTCAGCGAAAATGATTATACCGGGCACAAAAACTCGCCGGGGACCGAGTTGAGCATCGCGGCTCGGCAGGCGGGCTGCTGCTCCCACGTCCCGGCCAGAGACAGCGATTAATCCTCGTCCCTAATGGCAGACCGAGGTGGGAGGCTTAATAACACGCCAGTCCGCTCTGCAACACATGGTTAACCCGAAAAATTAACTGTCTCTTAAGTACTCGAGAACCGGCAGCTATTAAATGGAAACAAGTTAACGTTCTCTGTGCGCCGAGAACTGCCAAGAAATACTGAGGGAAAAGAGAAAGAGGAGCACTGGTTATACTCGTACCAGTCGTGACAGCTGTGGTCGTGGTGGTGGTGGTTGTGGTGGTGGTGGTGGTGCCGAAGCAAGAAGTTATCGGCCAAATTTATTTAATTCTTCATTTAATGTACTACCGGTGCTACTATTTAATTTTTTTTTTCAACTTTAATTTTTTATCAATTTTTTTTTTTTTTCCACTCACCTACGCAGCCTCGTTCCATAGTTTGCGTTTCTCCATACGCGATATTAATGATCTTGTTTTCTCCTCGGCGTTTCTCGATGGAATGTTATAATTGGACTGAGACTTGTCGCTGTGTGTTGTGATCCTGGAGCCGACTGTATTATAAGTGGCAGTTTTTAGTGTTCATGTTTTCAGTCATTTATTATCATCGCCATCCTTATCATCCTTGTTGTAGTCGTTGTCGTTTTGATAATTTTTGTTTTCATTGTTATTGTCGTTGATAGCAGCAACAGCAGCACCAGCAGTAGCAGCAGCAGTAGTAACGGTACTGAATTTTTGGCTTAATTAGTAGCTGGCAAGACGCGTGCATTCATATAATTCGTTCTAGTCATACGAGATTAAGTAGAATAATTACATACGGCTCACGCAGACAAGGTGATTTCAGGCGCCAGAGACCCGAGGCATTGGCAGCGACAGCAACTTGGGCCTCACACGACCATCCATCCATTACAGGAACTTGTTTTGCTTGAGGAAGCCACAAGCTAACCTTCCAAAGATGGACGAGTTCCTTGAGCTGGGAAGAATGACCAATCATCCTCAGTGTTGTAGGTCGGCGTGGCAGGCAGCAGGCAGTGTCCGAGATGAAAGCTACTGCCCCGTCCGGCTCAGGGGGACAAAGGTCGGAGAGCCAGAGTCAGCAGTCACATCACGTCTCTCTCAGCAGTGACTAAATATGCGTCTTTCTTTGCATCGCTTGATAAGGAATGTCTGATGATGATGATGATGATGTGCCTTAAATGGTTGGTACGCTAAATTTGTTTAAATGATGATTGCGATGATGTTGACTTCCTTGTTTGTTAACCGATTTATGGCTTGATTTCCTCCATAATCACAAGTTTCTAGATATTTTTATATTCTAGTTTCTTAAATAGTTATTTAGCTTATAAAAGACAGATTCTCTCTCTCTCTCTCTCTCTCTCTCTCTCTCTCTCTCTCTCTCTCTCTCTCTCTCTCTCTCTCTCTCTCTCTCTCTCTCTCTCTCTCTCTCTCTCTCTCTCTCTCTCTCTCTCTCTCTCTCTCTCTCTCTCTCTCTCTCTCTCTCTCTCTCTCGCTTGTGCTAACAGTTTTTACAGTGCTCTGAATGTTAAGAAGGGAGCGTAACAGTAAATTTGTAAAGATTTGACAAGGAGGAATGAAAGCACGTGTCTAGTGTAATATTTGAGCTCAAGGTATGTGGCTGTATAAAAGAATACAGATAGTCGTGAATATATTAGGTTAACGGAAAGAAACTACTAGTGCGGAAACTAAGCCAAGACAGGTCGTTAATGATAAGATGACTACACATAGAATTATCTGCCAGCTGATACACTGGAGGTGAAACAGATGAGTGGTAGACAATATTAGAAGTGTAATATGAATAAGAAAAGGTCTCAACCTTGAGTTGCTACTGCTTATGGTAAAGTTCATTGAAATATATTTTACCTCTAAAAATACACACTTCCTCCGTGGCCTTAATTGGTCAGGGAGCGTGCAGAAGGTGGAGGTCAGCTTTGTTAGTTGCTATTCTAATGGCGCATCATGCTCTAAAGATACTAAGCTTTTCAATACCTTATAGTCCAAACTGAGCACTGCGCATTACCCAAACACTTCCGGTCGGTTAGTAAAATCAACACTCGAGGGCGCAGTCTTGGTCCTCTGTCCTAAGAAAAAAAAATGAATGAGTAACCTGTACTAGGTTCAAAGGCCAAAGAAAGAAGAGTTTAAAAGGCTAAGGTAAGGAGAAACAACTTCACACACACACACACACACACACACACACACACACACACACACACACACACACACACACACACACACACACACACACACACACACACACACACACCTATCTGCTTGCTAGTGGCCGTGACCTCAGGACCTGCAGTCTCTTCACCTTATTGCTCCTTCCTCTCCCTCCTTGCATGTACAGACACAGCGCTCAGGACGCGTAGTGTCTCGAAAACACCATAATCTCCAGTCACCAAAGAAGGAACCATGTCGTGCGTGGACTAAAACACATCCCTTTTAATTCCTCGCTAATTACTGTGTGTGCGTGAGTCTTATGTAAGGGACAGACAGAGACGGGGAGTACTTGATGAGAATGGAAAAGTACGCTGAAACAAAAGAGGAAACGTAAAAAAAGAAAGGTTGTTACAGGAATTCTAGACACTCTTAAATCTGAAAGACAGTATGAAGGTAAAAGGTTTACTTAGTGTCTTTTAAGGGCCGTGAGGTACTGAATGAAAAAGCAAAAATGTGCTGGAAAAAATAAATAAATAAAACCTAGGCGGGAAAAAAGTAAGAATTCTTGTCATGTTAAAAAGGAAGATAATGCAAAAGTCATGAGAGAGGTATCATATCCGAAAAAAAAAAAAATAGCAGATTAATTTTCAGCTGAGTTGTGTAGCCCAAGATGTTGCCTGTTCCTGGGAGAAAGTTGACCCACCGACGCATAGTGAGAGTATATAGATGGGGGAAAACAATGTTAACTTCATATACTACTCGTTCTATTCATCTTTAGGTCACTCGTTTGACCTGAGGGAGAGTCAGAGGTCCATTTGCTGCCCTGCTCGACCCCGGACGTTCAGTGAGAGGAGTCACACGTGCGGCCCCTTCTCATGGCTACCCTTGGCCTTGGCGCTCATGACTATGCAAGAAAGGTTATGAAAGGAATAGTTTTATGGTAGCTCTTAACTTTGGGTACATATGTATGTGTGTGTGTGTGTGTGTGTGTGTGTGTGTCAGTCGGTCACCTCGCCGGCGCAACACCTGCAGCCAAACATGCACCTGGTCAGTGTCCAGTGTGTTGCCAAACGTACATGGGTGCTAATGCTTGTGATCAGCCACACTGAGTTACTCTAAAAGCAGCAATCATCGCCGCCGTTCTGTCTGTCCACCACCTGAGGGCGCTGTTGTGAGGCGGCGCGCTATCTACGAGCGATTCTTTCTCAGAAATGCGCAAAATTTTGGTAAGTTGCGTGGCTGAACCCAGACAGCCAATCGGGATCCAGCTCCTCGTCCATCGCCGCGTGGCTCTCCGAAGTGCAGGACCAGTGGTTGCCGAGGGTTGGGACGGCGACCAGACAGGGGCTTTGTCAAGGTTGACCAGTGGCGGCAGGGAAGACCTGATATATGACGCGGGCACCTGAGCGTCCAGGGCCTGGCAGGGACCCGAGGCGTCCGCCACTCCTTCTGACGACAGGCCGGCCGATGATTTTGTGTTCATATGGCTTTTCTTCGCCTTAATGAGAATGGATTATCCTTTATCGATAAGGGTGTCCAGGCCGCTAATAAGATCTCATAAATAAATCCAAATTGGCAGTGTAATCGGCACTCCTATCTTTTGCTGTGTAATAATGGTGATGAAGTGTGATAATGGTGAGTGAAAAATAGCAGAAAATGCAGCAGTAATTATGATAACGCTATTATAATATCAGTTAAAATATTTCTAATGATGATGGTGATGATTGTAATAATGATTATTAGAATGGTGATTAATAATAATAATAATAATAATAATAATAATAATAATAATAATAATAATAATAATAATAATAATAATAATAATAATAATAATAATAATAATATTATTATTATTATTATTATTATTATTATTATTATTATTATTATTATTATTATTATTATTATTATTATTATTATTATTATTATTATTATTATTATTATTATTATTATTATTATTATTATTATTATTATTATTATTATTATTATTATTATTATTATTATTATTATTATTATTATTATTATTATTATTATTATTATTATTATTATTATTATTATTATTATTATCCATAAAAAAAAATACCACCACCACCACCACCACCACCAACATTAACAACAACAACACACGTCAAAAACTATCTTGAACCTCATCACAACACTAATCCACACCACGTCACACCATCAGCTTCAGTCACGTACTCAACACCATGCAAAATCCACACCACCACCACCACCACCACCACCACAGCGGCGGCTGGGCGGCGTCCTGAGGAAGGCTGTGTGTCAGAGATAAACAGGCTGTCATGAGTCTCTGTCTCCTTGTAAAAGTAAAGTCATCAACTCGCATCTGATCGCAGGTACGATTTAGGCCAGGCAGGCTAACTTGCCCTTCTTTGTATTGCCGAGGCAGCCTTCATTCCTACGGCCTGCTCTCACCCTACCTGTTACTTCGCACCCTTACCAATGCCTCCGAACTCCTACCACTCTCACCCACTGTCATCTCTCACTTTCACTCTTTTAGGCTTTCACTTTCACAACTGCATCTTATTTTCACTAACGCCTCGCACTTCTTGTCTCGTGATATGATAGGATGTAAAAAATAGTCTCCAGTGTTCATGTGTTCCTGCCATTTGAGTTGCTTCATGAATTGGTAGTAGGGCCAGGCAGCCTCGCTCACCGCGCCAGCATTGTAAGCACTCCTCTCCTTGTTTTGCTTCCAGCCCAGGCCGTACATGAAGTGCTTGCCTGTCTGTATGTCTGGCCGCATGCCCGTTTGTCTGTCTCTGCCTTTGTATTCTGCCTAAAGTGTGTATCCATCTGGCAGGTTAAGTGGCTGGTGGTCGTGTGTCTGTTTTATCCGTTTGCCTTTCTGCTGAGCCTCGTAAGACTTTTTTATTGCATCTACATCTCTGTCTGTATGTATATATGTATGCGTATGCATGTATGTATGTATGTATTTTCCTTCTTTTTCTGCATACTGTTTTAAAGGAAGCGTTGATCCTTGTCATTGTCGTTGTATGTCTCCGTCCATACTTTTTGTCTGAAATGTGTTTGTCTGTCTATTTGTATGTCTGTCTGTGTCCTGTCTATCTGTTGCTTTGCGTGGTTGTCTTGCAGGCTGGTTCACTGTCTCTGTCTGTCCATCCGCTGAGCTTGGTATAAAAAAAAGAAAAAAGCTGGTTGCCGGCAGGAGGCCCCGCGAGCGAAGTATTGCGGTGAGATGAACGCACTGATTGTGGCCCGCGATATTGATGGTGATGCCGGCTGAATAGGATGAGCAGTAGGGGGAGCGAAGCTGAGGGCGGGGAGACACCATCAATATCTGACTCAACTCCTAACGAACATCACCTCCCGGGATTCATAACAGTGTGCCGGAACGCGTGTACATCATTCCCAGGCAGAAGCTTTGGAGGGGGAGTAAGGAAAGGCGTAAGTGATGATGGTATTAAGTTACTCTAATTTACTTGGCTATTTACTTGTTTAATCACAGTACTTATGGGTTTGAAAAGAGACGACGGCTAGGTTTTAAGTAATGTTTAGTTTATCACTCTCGAGCAGAAACTTCGGAGGGAGAAATATGTGAAGATGTAAATGATGATGATATCGTTACTCTAATATACTTGGCTATTTTCTTGTTTAATTACAGTACTTAGGGGTTTGAAAAGAGACGACAGCAGAGTTTCAAGTCTGTGTAGATAAATGTAATGGGTTAGTGAGTGAGGGAGAAAAGGATGGAGTGAAAGGTATTTGAAGGCTTTTTCTCTGTCTCCTTTTCACTGTCGTCATTAGCGTAAACATGAACGGTGAATAATCGCACGAGTCATTGGTGAATTAGCGAATTTCACACACACACACACACACACACACACACACACACACACACACACACACACACACACACACACACACACACACACACACACACACACACACACACACACACACACACACACACTTTCGTGACGAACATCAAACACAGGAAATGAAAAAAAAATAAAAAAAACTGCCTAAAACTCACCTGCCTCTTTGTACTCTTCTCCCCTGAACATTTTTTCCTCTTTTTTCTTTTGATTTTCTATTCCTGTGAGTGGGATAAGTGATGTGAGGATAGACTTAGCGTGTCGCTGTTACTGGTGAAAAAAAAAAAAAAAGAATAGCAACCTGTGATTAATTAACAGCCGGCGATTGTTGTCAGATCCTAGCAAGCTCCCAAGGTCAGGACGTCCCCGCAAGGTGGATGCTTCTCCCTCCTCGCATCCATCTCTCTCTCTCTCTCTCTCTCTCTCTCTCTCTCTCTCTCTCTCTCTCTCTCTCTCTCTCTCTCTCTCTCTCTCTCTCTCTCTCTCTCTCTCTCTCTCTCTCTCTCTCGTGTGTGTTCGTCCGTCCAATTAGTTATTTAATTTGACTTGTCGGTGACGTAGGCTGTTTCTGCAACTTTTTTTTTTTGTCATTCATTCTTGTCTTGTTGGTTGATGAAGTGAATGTAGTAGTGGTAAAAAATACAATCTCTCTCTCTCTCTCTCTCTCTCTCTCTCTCTCTCTCTCTCTCTCTCTCTCTCTCTCTCTCTCTCTCTCTCTCTCTCTCTCTCTCTCTCTCTCTCTCTCTCTCTCTCTCTCTCTCTCTCTCTCTCTCTCTCTCTCTCTCTCTCTCTCTCCTCTCTCTCTCTCTGCTGTTTTCATATATCATCTACCTGTCCATTTACCTTTCCATGAACGTATGTCTGTCTGTCTGTCTCCGTCCGTTCGTCCGTCCGGTTATCCATCTATCTATCAATGTATTACTTACTTATGTTCGACACTTGTGTTTTTTTTTATTCGTATATTTATTAATGTACATCGCAAATTACTCTAGTCTCTGTGCATATGTACAATGTGTACCTGTTGTATATGTCAAGAACAAATTTCCGAAGACTATCACTACCCTTCATCAATACAAGCCCAAGTATTCGTCTTGCACATATACAGGAACGGCAATCACAGTATACAGTCTAGCACACTGACATATGTATTACCTTCCATCTCCTAAGTACTTACCCGCCAACATTCTGCAACTTACCAAGAAAATAATAGGAAGAATTTGTCTTGTGTTATGTGCTTTGTTCTGGTTGAGAGGCGAGTTTTGGGGACTAGGACAACATATAACTTCAACACGCAATTAAGATCTCCCAAAATTACAAAACCTCCAGGGTATTTTTATATCTTACAGTTCGTTCTATATTGCTTACTCTGTTGCAGCTATAGAAAAAAAAAGGGGGGTGAAATTATTTGTTCCGGAATAGAGTCAACTTTGCTCTGCTATACAGGCTAAGAGAAGACTGGTTAGGAGTGAAACAGTACCAGACAGCTCTCCTGATTAGTGTGTTACTCTTCGATCTCTATCGTTTTGTCTGTCAAGCAAAGCCTCGTGATTCAGCTCTTTTTTTTCTCTTATTTTTATTTTTTTATTTGTTTTTTTTTCGAGGACCTCCAGCCTAAGACAACAATAGTGGTAAAAAAAAAATGTCCACTGAAGGAGTAAGTCTAAAGAAAATCCTCTAAAAAGCAAGTCTGGAATTATATTGTGAATTGTGAATAGAATAGAATAGAAAAAAATGTTGCGTGCCAGTGGATAAGTAACGCTATAATTAGAAAGTTTAAGTTTTGTTTACTTAACGTGACAGAAAAAAAAAACAATTGTATTTCTTTTCGTACAAGTCTCCAAAAAAAAGTAAAAGTTTTGATTACTGAAATCTCATGGACAGTTGTATTTTTTCGTACAAGTCTTGGAAAAAAAAAAAGTTTTCATTACATTGTTCGGTTAGAAAATTGTGAGGCTGAATTCCGTTCTCGTGCAGTCTTCATTTGGGATACAAGGCATAAGGCGAGGTTTTTCAGATTGGCTATTTGTACTTTGGCAATTCATTAAATAGAAAATTATAGGTATACATGTTTTTTTTCCACATCAGCTAATCAAACACAGACATACCACAACATTTGCTTCCCTCGCCGAGTCTTTACTAACCTGTCAACCTTCCACACTTACCTTGTCAAGTCCCGTCACGCCACGAGGCTCCCACAACGCAAGTGGCATCCGCGTGATCAGACCCGAATGGATGGACCACCAACACACACACACACACACACACACACACACACACACACACACACACACACACACACACACACACACACACACACACACACACACACACACACACACACACACCGTGAGACCCAAGCTTCACTCCTTCCTTTGTCATGTTTATATCTTTCCTCTCGTATGCAAATATTTTTGGTTTAAGTTTTATTCCAGAAATTGTATTATCGTGTGTGTGTGTGTGTGTGTGTGTGTGTGTGTGTGTGTGTGTGTGTGTTCTCCTCCTCCTCCTCCTCCTCCTCCTCCTCCTCCTCCTCCTCCTCCTCCTCCTCCTCCTCCCTTTACATCATTTTCTGCTTACATCCAGCCCTGAGCACGCTACCTTATGCAGTCTTCGTCATCTGCTACCTCCTATTTACCTGAAACCTTATCCTTACCCTCATCCATATATGCATGTAACTTATCCCTCACTCCTTGTAACATATTTGCGCCAACTACCTGACTGCTAATCTTGCTTCCCTCATCTGCTACCATATTTGTGTAAACGTATCTGTTTTGTTTCTTTCTCAAATCTGCGTTTATCTCACTTGCATCCACTGAACCCATTTTGAAGACTTGTATCGTGTCTGCACTTAATTGCCTCTTGAATGAAGAAGACAAAGTGGAGATATCCTAGTTTGTTCATGACGTTTGGCTCTTGCTACGGAGGTAAGGTTTGTGAAGAACCAATGTGCAGTCGTGGTTAGAAGTCGAGTAAACTGCTACATTATTATTTTCACTATTTTTACCATGTTAAGTCTTCTGATTTCCTTATACGAGTACTCTATCATCTCTCGTTCTGTAGAGATTCTCAGACCAGAGGCTTAAGATTAAAGCAAAAGGCTCACCACAGTGGGAATGGGTACAGTATTAGACTAGTGATTATAACTATACGCACTCTCCTTGTAGTTTGGGAGCGTGACTACAATACAGATGCTTCTTCACAAATATGGTAGCAGGTGAGTGGCGCAAGATCAGCAGGGAGGTAGTTGGCGCGAGTACGGTGGAGAATTGGACTATATGGGTTCATGGATAAAGATGAAAGAGTGGTTTTAGATAAATTAAGAGCTGCCTTTTGTTTGGGGCGACTTGTCGTTTGCGAACTCCATATGTTTCCTTTTTCCTTTTTTTTTAGTGTTCTCTGTTCATTATACTTAAGCGGCTTGCGTGTTCCAATTATTACAGGAAGAAAATTGGACAAGTATGTACTACACCCAAAATTGGAAGGCTCACTAAGAGGAGTTAAACCAATTGTGTTCCTCAGCAAGACGCCCTGAGCCATAGTGACGTGATAACTGCTGCACTTCCTCCCTGTGCCTCCGATAACCATATGAGGGGAGATCTTATTCCCTGATGGTGATAACGATGATGGCAGTGGTGTTGAAGGAAAAGAGAAGGATGCACAATCGCCCCAAGAAGTGACGTTACTAAGTCCAAAATATTTCATATCTGCAAATTGTAGTGAAATTTATGTATGGACTCATGAACAACTTTGTCAACAGATCTGCCAAGACCAAGAAGAACTGAGGATGTGATAACTGGAGATAATTTTTTGATTCTGATTTGCTGTCTGAAACATTTTGTACAATGGCATCACTTACTAGGGTAACTGTACATCTTAAGTATATAAATGTACATTTTAAAAACTAAATAAATAAAGTATTGGAAGTTATTTGGGCATGCAGACACAACACAACTTTGAGTTAGTAAGTGAGAGACTTGTAGCACGCGCCAGGATAAACTTCCTTCCAAATCGCTTTGTAATCCACTGGAACACAAAGCTCATTCAAATATTAATTGTAGGAGCTTCGTGGTAAATGTTCAGACAATGGGCATCATTATCATTCATTATCTTAACGAGAGGTGCGGGCACTGTGTTCTTACATGCTCATAATTGCGACGGACAGCTAACCACTTCTTTGACATTTTCATAATTTCGCAACATCACTTAATTTTTATTTTTCAACCTGACTTTTAAGATAGATATTATGCTTCTGCCAAGTGTGCGGTGCGGCAACATGATGTTCTTAATTCCTTTTGTTGCCGGGAGTCTGCCAGAGATGGTGAGTGAGTCAGAGCCTTCTCACATTTCAGTCTTCTCGTATTATTACCAAATATCTTGAAAACGAGTGGTTTACTGAAGCAGGGAACCTTGTGGTGGGCTAACAGACTTTGCTACAGGCTGCTCCCTGCTCCTGAACCTTCTCATTCCTTCCTCCCTCCTCCGTCTCTTTCTCCTCTGTTTTTCTCTTCCTCTTTCTTTTTCTTCTTCTCCGTCTTCTCCTTGTCCTTCTACTTATCCTTTTTCTTTTCCTCTTCCTCCCTCTCCCTTTCCGTCTTCTACTTTTCCTCCTCCTCCTCCTCCTCCTCCTCCTCCTCCTTCGAATCCCTTTACCAATAGCTGTCAACCCGGCGCCAGTTTTACATATTTTCCACCAGTACGCCAAAAATGCACCTTCTGGGAGCAGACTGGTAGCAGCATGGCTATACTATCTGAGGGTTTACGGGACGGCCACAGTAATCAAGGTGCGGTGAGGCTGAGGGGAGCCTGTCTACTTTGCATACCCTTCTTCCATGCTATTTACTTTTTTCTCTCCTTACTTTTACTGCTTCGTGTATTATTTTTCTCTTTTCGTCTCTCATGCTGTTTACTGTTTTTTTTTTTCTCTCTCTCTCTCTCTAACTTTATCCTTTGTTCTTGTTTTGTTATCTCGTGTATTGATTTTTCTTCTACCAGGCTACTTATTTTTTTTCTCTCTTTTTACTTTATCTCTTGTTCTTGTTTTGCTGCCTCGCGTATTCATTTTTTTCTTTGGTTACTGTTTTACTGTATTGGAAATATTTTTTAAATGATCTGGTAGGATTACAGCTTGCTACACGTTGCTAACACAGATCTAGTTTTTTTTGCAAGGTACTTATTATGTTATCGCTTCCTCGCATCTTTATTACTGTGTCTAGTAATTTTTAACTGATTTTTTTATTGGTGTTTTAGGAGATTACAAAGTGTGTTCAGTTCGTGTAGGTTCGCAGTGCGCTCCTTAAGATGCCAGCACTTTTTATCTTTTTTTTTTCAAGATATTTATTTCGTTTTATATTCATTTAATTATTTTTTTTTTTTTTTTGCTGCCACTATCGATACACGCAGCATCAAAACAAAATTAATACTCAGGAAAAAAAGTGTATTCGCTGTTTAAGATTTTTTTTTTTTCCATCGCTGCGTGTATATTAATTAGTTTTGTCGCCTTGAGTATTTTTTTTTTTTCTGGTCAGTGTTTAAGTAGGTTAAGAAATGTGTTAAGTTCGTCTGACATCGCAGTTCGAACTCTGAAAAATGCAAACACATCTATTTTCCTTCCTCTCTCGCAAGGTATTTATTTAGCCTCATCGGCACGTGTATTGACGGTTTTCCAGTCATCATTTGAGTAGGTTATGAAATGTGTTAAGTTCGTGTAGGATCACCGTTCCTCTTACACGCGAACACATCCCCCCCAACTCTACCACCCTACGTGATGGTCGTAATTCTACCCACTGACCGCGTCCCGCCTCGGCCCTCCCGCCTCACGCCACGGCACGGCTAGGCTCCCCTTACCACTTTCTCACCTTATACCTCACCACACACTCCACTCCCTTCAGACGCCGCTATACCACCCCTTCCCTCGGTATAATTTCCTCTGTAATCCTAGCGCCCCTCCATCTCCCATTAGCCTTCCACAAACACAGATACACAGCCAGGAGCTACCGAAGGGGGGCGGCAGACTGGGTGTTCCTCTCCATCTCGGTAATTGTAGGGCTGTCCAGAACTGACTAATGAGGCCTCCTGCTCTGCGCGCCGGCCGCGTCTCGCCCTCATCGGAACGGGTTAGCTGTGGTCCAGGGAGGTGTGTGTTTTTTCTGAGGGTTACTTAGGATATAGTCGCTGCGAGGACCGGCGTATGATCAAGGACAGTGACGGGTTCCTCCTCTGTGACCTCCAGCCAGCAACACTTCCTTGTTGTTGTAGGGATTACATCACTTAAGCATTTTATCTCAAAAAAAAAAATACTGCTTGACAGATTTTCCCTATTATCACTTACTTTTTAAAATACATATTTCTGTACTGTAGTCTTTGAAGCTGTTCCATACTTTTTAAAATAAATATTTCTGTACTGTAGTCTTTGAAGCTGTTCCATACCCTGGAAAGGACGAGTTTAAGTAATTTCTTATTCTTTCTCTCTTTTTCCCCTTCATGTCCATGCAAACTATTTTACAATTATTTCAGTGTTAATCATTTAAAAGGTTCAGTTACAGTAAGGTGACCATAACCTTAGACGTTTTTCCTCAGGCTGAGGTAGGAACAAGAAGAGATTCGTTAACTTAACACGTCTTCGTTGCCTTAGAAATTGTACCACATCACTTTCCCCCAAAGATGACATACGTAAAAAGGAAGACAGGATTCACCAGTGTAGCAAGCAGACAGACAGAAAAGTGACAAACAGCAATAAATTAAGAAAAAAAAACTACCACAATATTTATGTAGAGAATTTACGAGTGGGTAAGAACAAGAAAGCAAGAACTTACTACTCACTACCAGCAGACAGAACCACGACACCACCATACGAACTCTAAACCAACGAAAAAAAAATGTAGAAAATCTCTTCTTTACCTTTCCCCCTTAAGAAAAAAAAGAAAAAAAAAGCCAAAAGGATCAAGGACCGACGCCTTAATTTACGCTTTGAACCCAGAGGACACCAAGCATCTGAAAAAGGAATCAGACCCTCCACTCCACTCACTCCCATCCACTCCACTCCACTCCACTTTGTACCACGACCCGTCCCCCCCCCCCAACACTTTATGATAGACTACGACTCAAGGAAAGGACCCCAAGAAAGTATACGAGTTCCTGGAATATTCCCCCTCCTTCCCCCACCACCCTGCGTCTTATGTTCCTCCCTTAGCAGCAGCAGCAGCATCAGCAGCAGCAACTGCTTCCAATGTATTTCTATAAGGTAAGTCTCAAGTCTCGTCTAAATTGGTGTGGAGTTGCAATTCGATCTTGTACATTAATGATGGTGAGTCATAATGAAAGTCGTGTCTCTTATATATGCCTTTGTGCTGTCACTCTTATTTTCTTGGTCACTGAAGGAGGAGGAGGAGGAGGAGGAGGAGATGCAGGAACGATATTATTTTCTCGGTTTCTTGCTGTTAGGGGTGGTGGTTGTGGAGGAGGAGGAGGAGGAGAAGAGGAGGAGGAAGAACAGCAGTTGGAGCAGAGGGAGAAGTTAGATTAAGAGAAGAAGGAAGAAAAAAAAGCGGAAAGGTTAAAGGAACAGGAAGAGTCGAAGAAGGAAGAACAAAATGGAAGAAAAAAATAGCAGCAAACCAGTTGGTCTTTATGAGGACGTTTGTTATAAGCTAAGCAATTTAGTCTGCAGAGAGAGAAAAGGAGATGTAATACAGTTAATGACGAGGAGGAGGAGGAAAACAAGAACAAGAACGAAAAAAAAAGATAGATAAGAATCAAGAGGGAAACATGAAACATCATTATCAGATGAAGATGAATGACAGTTAGAGGGAAGTACTGTGATGATGAGGAGGGGGAAGGAGGATCAACGCGAAGAATAACAAGACGGAAAAAAAAAATGGTAATAAAATGACGAAAAAGAAACTAAGCAGCATTACAAAGTGAACACTGTTAACAAACAGTAAGGTGAAGTACTAGGAGGAGGAGAAAGAGGAGGAGGAGGAGGAGGAGGAGGAGGAGGAGGAGGAGGAGGAGGAGGAGGAGGATCAAGGGTCACTGGAAAAATAAAATAAAAATATAGAATGAAAATGAAGAAACTGGGGAGCACTATAAGATAGAGATTAGTAACAGTGAAGTACCAGGAGGAGGAAGAGGAGGAGGAGGAGGAGGAGGAGGAGGATATCTGGAAGAAAACTTAATTTCTATCCAGCACAACAACTACTACTACTACTACTACTACTACTACCTTTCTGCCTCCGAGTTAAAGGTTTGGTGCCTGATGTCTGGATCCTCCCCGTTGTCTCTAATTCCGCCTTGCCTCCTCCCCCCCCCCCTTCCCTTAGCGCTACCTTAATATGTGGTAATTAATTTTTTCCTCCCCTGGGCCATTTAGCTGAGGCAATCCATTATCTCATTAAGTGCTCAACGGTAATTAAGCGAGGATGACGAACGATCTCATTGGCTTACTAGCTGGGTGGAGTTTCGTTTATTTTTGTCGTCTCTTTTCTCCACGCACTGGTCTGTTAAGTACGTAAGTAACTCGTAGTAACGGAGTAATTGCGGCCATTGGTGTTGTTCTGATGGTGATGACAGTAATAGAGGAAATCTGGGACTAGTGGAATCGTGTGTGGGATCATCTTCTAATGTCGCTCAATTGAGGGAAGTCAGTCACGTTTCTCATAAAGTGTATGAGACCTCTGGCCCTCCTGCGGGATTGGGGTTGCTGGCTGGTGGATGCTGGGAAGTAGAAACTGGGTGCTGGTCGCAGAGTGCCGGGGAAGCAGAGTGCAGTGAAGCAAGTCCAGATATGCTTTTCTTGTTCTGTGACTTGTGTATCAGTAAGAACATTGCACAAATATACGCCACTGTTACAAGCAGCGTCAGTCAGTGCATATTGTAGCTTGTTCACTTGCTCATTTCTTAGTGCGTTTTACAACTTATAAAGAAGAAACTGTCTCACTTCTTTGGCCGTGAGGGCTTTCCACAATAAACATAATAGTGAAGGAAACTATAAGACGCAGGATTGATACAGTATTAAACTTTCGCTGACATTTCCACATTCTTCCCGAGAGAGAGAGAGAGAGAGAGAGAGAGAGAGAGAGAGAGAGAGAGAGAGAGAGAGAGAGAGAGAGAGAGAGAGAGAGAGAGAGAGAGAGAGAGAGAGAGAGAGAGAGAGAGAGAGAGAATGTGCAAGAAATCTTCAGAATATTAGAGAAAGTAAAGTACCATCACTGTCTTACTTACCTCTCGCATTTTCTTGTGCCACTAATTCCTCACAATAACCTCTCACGCATTAGTAAGAGATCTCGGGTATCATTATCTTGTCCAATGGTCCTTGCACCCCATCAGTGGTTTATCTTGCTTGCAGTCTTACAGTGATCTCCCTCCAAGAGTATAGACGTTTCCCCGTTCTTGCCCTCGTTGGAATGTGTTTATTATTCAGTCTGTCCATCTTGAGAAAGGAGAACAACGAAAGGTACTGAAAATAAGAAACAAAATAGTGAGAAAAAATAAAACTCGGGCAACATTCTCATCTTCGTCTTCATCTTCGTGCTCATTCATCTTCCTGTTATAGCTGTCCTCCTCCTCCTCCTCCTCCTCCTTTTTACTTTTTCTTCTTCTTCTTCTTCTTCTTCTTCTTCACCACCACCTCCAGTCACCGTCACACCTCCACCAGCCTGCTCATCTACCTGAGTCTGGAGGGAGCAATTAGGACTCATAAATTGTAGGGGATTCTTGCTTTAATTGATTCCAGCTTGACTGACCAGGTTAAACTTACTTAGATCCTCCTGGAAGAGTGAAATCCAGAAACAGGGAAGGGGAGAAAACCTGTGTGATTGTGTGTGTGTGTTTGGATAATGTCTTTTGTTGCATGTTTGCTTGTTTTTGTCTTATTTTTCGGGGGTGTTAGTTGTAAAGCGATTAAATGATGGGTTTTAATTTTCGTTATTTTGTTATTCCGGTTGGAAATTTTATTATTATTTTTTTTTCAATATGAAGAAATAATGTGTGTGTGTGTGTGTGTGTGTGTGTAGCTGTGGATGTGGGTGTGGGTGACGGGGTGGGTGGTGGGTGGTGATGGGTGATGGTAGGGTGGTAGTGGATAATGATGGGCGCCTAGGAGTAAGTGATGTCAGATGAATGATGTTATGAATGGGTATTTGGATGATGGGTTAGGCTTTTCTCTCTCTCTCTCTCTCTCTCTCTCTCTCTCTCTCTCTCTCTCTCTCTCTCTCTCTCTCTCTCTCTCTCTCTCTCTCTCTCTCTCTCTCTCTCTCTCTCTCTCTCTCTCTCTCTCTCTCTCTCTCTCTCTCTCTCTCTCTCTCTCTCTCTCTCTCTCTCTCTCTCTCTCTCTCTCTCTCTCTCTCTCTCTCTCTCTCTCTCTCTCTCTCTCTCTCTCTCTCTCTCTCTCTCTCTCTCTCTCTCTCTCTCTCTCTCTCCAGGGTTGCTTTCCTCCTGCCCACCTCTGATCGTCAAGTCTTGCTCTTTAGAAAAACAGATCTGAATGTAAATTTCGAGCGCTTCCTTTCATGTTTGCCGGGCGAGACTTAAATTGTGTGTTGTGTTGAATGGTGCAGAGAGAGAGAAAGAGAGGGAGATGGGGAGAGTTAGGGAGAGGGAGAGGGAGGGGAGGATGTGTTTACTTTTGGTCGGGGTATCAACCTTTCAGTTTCTGTCTACTTGTACTTCTCTTTCTGTAAAGGTCAAGTATATCAGACTGTCCACCTCAAAACCCACATCCTCGCAACCTGAATGGGAGGCTGCAGGGGACGAGGAGAGGTCTCAAGCTACTTGGAGTATTTTACATAAAGGTCCTTGTATATTTTCACCAGTGGAGGCAGTAACTGAGTGGAAATGATAGCTATTGATTTATTTTAATGACCTTAGCCAGTTTTACAAAGAAAATAAACTTAATGTACTGAAAAGGTTATGAAATATTATATGGCCTCCTTTATTTTGAGTTTTATTTTTCAAAACTATAATGTAAATTTCCCACAGGATCATTTATTGAGCCGAGGACAAACCACAGCAGTCCGAACTAACAATAATATTTAAAAAATACATCTCAGTGCAATTTACTCCTCTCCAGGTCTTGTATTGCGGTCCTTACCCTTCTCCCGGCACACGGTGGAGGTGCATGGCCGAGATAACCAAATTTACACATAATCATATCATTAAACAGAGTCGCAAAGGAAAATGAAAGGGACAGAAAGGACTGGAGGAGACTCGTACATGGAAACAGCGAAAGGAGATTACAATAAACTAAGAAGAAACCGCATGAGTCAGAGAATTAAGGGATGTTATTAGAAATTATACCTGAATGCAACTTGTCCCTTGAATCGCGATCATTGCTTCCTTAGGCCACAGGAGAAGAGCATTACCGAAGTAACTGAATTTACACATAATCTTTTTGTTAGGCTGAGAATAAGCCTTAAACTGCATCCCACTACAAATATCCTTTTCCCTGTCTTGTATCACGATTCTTACCCTTCTGCCGGGACACAGGTGAGGTGCATGGCCCAGGTAAGTGAATTTACCTTCCCATGTTGCCTCAGGTCCTCATCTACCCGTGGACAGGTGAGTTGGCCGAGTGCCTAGTGGTGGTGGTGGTGGTGCTGCCTTGCCAGGATTTGAACCCCGGCCAGTAAGTAATGAGCGGGTCTTGCAGTCAGCCACGCATTGCGCTTGCACGGCACGGACAGCGGGGAAGATGATGAAAGTATGTGACAGGCTGGTACTGGTTTGAAAGTTTTTTTTTTTTTTTTTTTTTCTGCCACAGTAACAAAGGTGGGAAGGTTAAAAGGTATTCGTAAAATGTGCTATTCATGTAAGGCCACATTTTCTTTCCTGTTCTTGTTTTTTTTTTTTTATGCTATGTTCTTTTCCGTTTTCTTCATCTTTCTCCTCCTTCTCTTCTTCCTCCTTCCTTTTATCTCCCTTTTTTGTTCCTCCTCCTCCAAGTTAGATAATAAAAGTTAATAGTCATTAAAATATTTGACTTTATTTGCCATTTACGGTAATAAATATAAAAACTCACTCAGGTTTCAGCAGCTCACTAGTATTTAAGGGGTTCAGAGCTGCCTTTTTACAATTCCTAGTCATTTGAGGTCAATTTACTGCCCCTTTCTATGTATTACTATGCATAGCTTCATTCTTTAGGAGATAATCTTGTTATAGACCATCAGTGTGTGTGTGTGTAGCCGCGTGTACCCTTGCCACCCTCGCCTTCCCTCCTACCACCACCACCATCACCACCACCACCAGGTTCCTAGCCCCTCTAATCACATCCCTGTCGCCGTCGCCTGCAACTTCGCCTTCTTCACGCTTGTAATAATGAGATTAGTTACTCTTGTCCACTCACTTTAGTCATTAGCACCATGTTGTTTGCCCGTTTCCTTACCTTCTTAACCCTTCCCCGGTCTTTACATTCACACTTGCCGGCAAAACTTACTCTCTCACACTAATGACTTTGAATTTAGTTTCTCCATCCACTCCCTTTAGTCTTACCATGTTACTTGTACGCTTCCTTATCTTCCCTTGTAACTTCCCGTCCCTTTACAGCCACACTTGCCTGCAAACTTATTCTCACATTGTTATAAGACTTGAATTAGTTAATCTGTCCCCTCGCATAATCAGTAACATCATTATTGCATCTATGTCTCCTTACTTTCCCTTACACTTTCCTGTCTCACTACTCTCACACCTGCCCGCAAACTTCTTACACTCTAAGATTAGTTACTCTATCCCCTCGCTTTTGTCATTACCGCCATGTTGCTTGCACGTTCCCTTACGTACCCCGTTAACCCTCACACCTGCCTACAAACTTGTTCATGCACGCTTATGACACTGAGATTAATTACTGTGTCCCCACGCTCTAGTCATTAGCGCCATGCTGCTTGCACGTGTTCTTACCTTCTCTTCTCCACACCTTAATAAAACCTTACTCTTTCACCTGCTTGCAAATTTATTCTTTTACGCTTTTAAAATTGAGATTAGTTACTCTGTTCAGTCACTTTAGTCATGATGTTGCTCTCACGTCCCTTTGTTTCATTACCTTCTTTCATTTAAGCCTCACACCTTCCAATAACATTCTCCTTGTAGGCTTATAACGGTGAGATCTACCTCTACTACTTACCTTCCCTCACTGGTAACCTTCACACACCTTACAAGCGGTTAGCAGTGCACGGAGAGAATACTGAGTGAGGATCAAGAGATAAATACCGTATTAATAGAAATAGGAAAACTTTAGGAAAAAAGATACAGAGACCTTTAAATTCTGAGGATAAATATGTAGTGGAAGGGACATAAAAAAATTCACCCTCTTTCTTAAACCCTCTTTGCACTGCCTCTTCCCTTTATTTGACTCGGTGTTGACTCTCGCACCTTATTGCCTCACCCACACTCACACACTTTGACCTTTACTGTTCCTTCCCCTTACCTTAATTTATGCCTAACATACCTACCAGCTTCACACCCTCACCTTATCCCTCCTTACGCTCTTCTTTCCTTGTACCTTAATTCTCTCAGTGTTAAATCCCAAACCTAGCAACTACAAACCCTCGCCTTTTTCCTCGCTAAACTGTCATTTTTCTTTCTCTCAATGTTAGACCTTACACCTTGCAGCCTCACACCCTTGCTTCATCCCTCCTTACACTGTCCCCTCTCCTTTCCTTTATTCTCTCAATGTTAAAACCCATACAGCTTCACACCCTCGCCTTATCACACTGTCGCTTCTCCTTAGGTTATTTCTCTCGGTGTTAGACCCTAAACCCAGCAGCATCACGCCTTCGCTTCATCCTTCCTTACGCTGTCCCCTCTCCTTCCCTTAATTCCTTCAGTGTTCACTCTCACACTCGGCCACACACACACACACCCACACCGAGAGTGTTGCCAGACGAATAGGTGTTACACGCGGCGCGACGAGACTCCATGAAATCGTGGGGAAGATGCCTTTACGAGACGCGGAATTTACATACAAAATACATCGCGGTAGCCAGAAAATTAATGGCTTATGCTCAACCTTCATTGGGAGACACGCTCATTTGCATAGCGTCGTGAATTCCGCGCAAAAAGAGACACGTGGGTTATATATGAGCGTTTCCGGGACGTGTCTTTTTTATTATGTAATTTTATTGTCCTATTTTTGTTTCGTTTTCTTCTTATATAAAGTTTTGAGTTTCGTGCAGTTTCGTGGCTCCAGGTAACGCTGAAAGGACGAAAGGTCTTCATCGGTCGAGCGTTAAAAATTTTCTTTCCTTAACGTTAATTGTAAGCTGGTTGAGGCTATGTCGGAGTCTGCCCAGGGGAAGGGAGCACAAGGGTCACAGGTAACATCCCTTCCCCCTCCCTTCCTCATCTCTTCCTGTCCCTCCTACCTGTTTACATACCTGCCTGCCTACGTATGTACCTGTTTTTTTTTGTGTTGTTTTCTTACCTGACAAAACGACGAGGCTGTTACTATCACATATCAGGTTCTTTGTGTGTGTGTGTGTGTGTGTGTGTGTGTGTGTGTGTGTGTGTGTGTGTGTGTGTGTGTGTGTGTGTGTTCGTTTGTTCGTTCCTTCTCATCGAAGTGCATTTTCCTCGAAGTGCAACTTTATTTTTTTCTTTTCGTGTTTTTGCATCACACACACACACACACACACACACACACACACACACACACACACACACACACACACACACACACACACACACACACACACACTATCGCCCCATCTATTCCTTTCCAGTCCTTACCGTCATCATCTTTACTATCCTACATTCCTATTTCAGACCACTCCTAGATAATATAACTTACCACAAACAATTACAAACAACCTCGTAAGAACCATTAAACAAGCTGCTGTTTGCTCTTCCTTTCCATTCCTTAGTGTTCCTTAGTGTTCCTCGTTACCAGTATCTCTCCTGCCACACACAAAGGCATCATTACCTGACAATCATCGTATTCACCCTCAGGAGCTGAACAGTAAGCT
>NC_087177.1:10681808-10686808 GCF_035594125.1 Scylla paramamosain
CTTTTTCTCTGTTTTTCTTCTTCGATATCTCTTTTCCCTTTCTTAATTCCTTTCTTATTGTCAGCTTTCCTTTTTATTCTTTTTTTTTTTCTCTTCCATTTCCCATTTCATTTTTTCTCCCTGTGATGTGTGATTCCAACGTCCTTCTAGTATTAGGTATAAAATCTGAAGTATTAAACATTGCTTTTGGTCTAGTGAAAGTAAAGGTATTGTTGTGCGTTCATGTTGTTTTTAGTTATATTTTAGATTCTTTTATCATTTAAGTGCTGTGTTTTATTCATGGTTGTGTGTGTGTGTGTGTGTGTGTGTGTGTGTGTGTGTGTGTGTGTGTGTGTGTGTGTGTGTGTGTGATTGATTTTATTTTCTTCATATTTCGGTTTCTGCTATTCTTTTACATTTCCTATTCTTGTGTTTGCTCTCTCTCCTCTCCTCTGCTCTCCTCACTCACTCACTCACTCACTCACTCACTCACACATACACACACACCCACCCACCCACCCACACTTCGTTCTCTCCCCCTCTCCCCTCCCCCCACACACAATCCGAAGTAAAGCCACAGTGAAGTGACCGTGGGTGAGCAGCAGTAATCCCTGGAGTCATTTGCTCGCTGTTAACTATGCTAATCAAGGCTGCCTCACCTGTGGAGGTTACCTGAGAGAGTCGGGAGGTCATAAACTGGGAGGAGAGAACCTTCGCCTAGAGGAACGTCGGATCAGGTCGAGGAAAGATGGGGATGAAAAGATGACCGGCCTAGGAATGCTGTAAGAGTAGGTGACTGATGGATGACCCGGGGAGAGAAATTGATAATAATGTAAGATGAGAGAGATAATGAAAGGATTTATTAATTGATGAGCGGGAGAAAAGAGATAGATAAGGACGAGGCGATGCAAGGCAGGATAGAAGAGAGAGAGAGGATAAGGACGAGGCGATGCAAGGCAGGATAGAAGAGAGAGAGAGAGAGAGAGAGAGAGAGAGAGAGAGAGAGAGAGAGAGAGAGAGAGAGAGAGAGAGAGAGAGAGAGAGAGAGAATCTTCGGCCCGTATTTGCCAGTCTTAATAAGTTGGAAGGTTCTAGTAATTTAGAGGATGCAAATTCTCTCTCTCTCTCTCTCTCTCTCTCTCTCTCTCTCTCTCTCTCTCTCTCTCTCTCTCTCTCTCTCTCTCTCTCTCTCTCTCTCTCTCTCTCTCTCTCTCTCTCTCTCTTTCTCTCGTAAAACAAACCCACACAATTGTTTACATGGGCACCAGAGAGAGAGAGAGAGAGAGAGAGAGAGAGAGAGAGAGAGAGAGAGAGAGAGAGAGAGAGAGAGAGAGAGAGAGTAAACGTACACATTATACATTATCTTAATTTTCACTCTGAGGCAAGAATAACAAATACTTAGAGGCTCCTATTGTAAGGCTCCCCGTGGCCTCCATAATTAGGCTTCCAAGGGCGCCCTGACTCCCATGAACTGCAGGCTGAGGACCACACCAGCAGCAAGAGAAGGCAGAAATAGAAGGCAAGGATCATGGGAACATTTTGATATTTTGTTAGATGATATTATTAACATTTAGAGGATGAATGAGAAGAGGTGGAAGAGGAGAAGGAAGATCTGGGAGAACAAGGAGGAGAACATGAAATAGAAAAGAGAAGAATAAAGACGAAGGAAGAAAAGAGAAGAATAAAGACGAAGGAAGAAAAGAGAACAATAAAGACGAAGGAGGAGGAGAAGAAGAAGAATAAAAGGAAAAGGAAGAAAATAAAAAGGAAGACGAAAAACAAAAATAATGAAGGAAAGAGATAGGGAAAGGATGAGCACAGAGAGGGAGAAAAAAAACACGAATATAAAATAAAATGAAAAAAAATACGTGTACACGACAGAAAGAGGAAGATAACTATAACTAATGCATGAGGAAAAAGGTTTATTCTAGTAGATAGCTCCAAAGGGCACAACCAGACTGGAGCACAAGATATTGACGTCAATTTTGGGTTATAAACACTTCATTATGACGTGTCGCGTGTCCTTTAACTGCGGTGCGTCGTGCTCGTCGCCTCGTGCCGTGTGCCAGAGTCATGAAAATACCGCAATAGTGTCCTCACCTTAAACAGCAAACGAGCGTAAAAAAGAAATTAAACAAAGCGCTGGTCACGAACTTGGATGCATTTGAAAAATTTTCCCTTTGTCTTGGAACTAAAAATGGACACTCATGTTACGTAAGATTAGGATAAGGAAAATATTAGAAGAATACTATTAAAATCTTGGTGCCTTATCCACGTGACCTCCTGACAGGACGTAGCGGTCGGGTCTTGAATGACTTGCCCATGGTGAGAGGGAGGGAGAGGAGGAAGAGAGAGAGTGGGAGAGGGAACCCCCGCTGAACCTGACGGGTTGTGTGGGTAGCCCGCTGTCACGCCGCTATTTATGGTCATCCATTGGCTGTGTGGTGAGCGCCTAGTAATGTTCGTGCTGACAGGAGGGGAAAGGGAAGGAGGGATAATGTGAAAGATAGATAGAAATATTGGCTTCGCATAACCATATACAGGAAGAAACACATTTATATTACTAATTATTTGCTGAGACAGGGATGAAAGATGAGGTGTGCATGAATTCCTATCGGCGTGGTGGAAGGGGTTGTGGAAGTGATGGAACACGATGAGTTTAACTGGGATGATGAGTGTATTGGTTATTCAAAGACTTATTTATATAATCTTGGGTGTCACTTTTACCAACACGCAGTGGCCTCTCGCGGCAACTTTATTTATTAAGATATCTTTTACTCTATTGCTGCTTTTTGTCGTCGTAATTTCTGGTCGTGGCCGTAAAGACCTCCGCACCTTATGCTTAGTAAGGATGCAAAGGGTTAGGAGTCACTGAAACATCTTATTGTACGTACACTTATGGTCAAGAGTGGAGTAACATCATATTTCCGATGTGTTAAGCGTCTCCTCTTAATACTAAGTCGCCTGATATGCTGAAATTCTATCATCTGTCAGATTTTGCTAAGAAACTATTAGTAGATCAGTAGAATTAAGATCAAGAGAAAACACAAGGCATAAAATAATTAAGTGAGTGAACTTTTGACCATGATTGTACGAGATTCCATCGGGTGAAGCAAAGGATGTGATAATGGAACACAAAATCAAGAAAAGGAAGAACAACCAACGCTAAGATCTGCTGTTTCTGTTATGCTACGCTACCTAACGTGAAGTGAAAGACGAAGGATAGTAAAGCGAAGTAAAACAAATGAGGAGAGTCAATACCATGCGATTTCTTCCCATCTTTTCAGCCTCGTGTGTTGCTTGATAGCGAGGAAGATGTGATGGAGTTTTAAAATAATAATAATAATAATAATAATAATAATAATAATAATGATAATAATAATGATAATAATAATAATAATAATAATAATAATTTAATGCATTGTAGTACAGCGAATATCACTAGTAGGTATGTGTGGGCTGGATAACAATATTCATACTTAAAACACAATTGAATATAAAGATGTCATATTGCTTTGTGTTCGAGAGAGAGAGAGAGAGAGAGAGAGAGAGAGAGAGAGAGAGAGAGAGAGAGAGAGAGAGAGAGAGAGAGAGAGAGAGAGAGAGAGAGATACAATTGAATGGCGCGATGTGGTGTAGTGGTGTGTCGTGGCTTGAGTTGCACTGTCTCGATAGAATCAGGAAACACACGGGTGGTATACTCGTCCTCGGTACATGGCGAGCGAAGCCTCTTTATGGTCCAAGCTGTGGAGTGAGTTTTTATTACTTGCACAGGGTTGGAGGATACAAAGAGGGCTATGGGAAGGGGAAGGAAGGAGCTGCGGTGCGGGGAAGAGAGGGCGATTTGAAGAGAGGAACTCGTAAGACCCGTAATAACCTTTGAGCCAACGGTGTTTCTTGGTGTGTTGGAAGATAAGATGCGTATTAGAGAAGGACTGCAAGGACGTTTATGGAAGACTTTTCGATTACTAGGAAGGAAGGAAGGAAGGGACCGGTTTTCTTTTTCTCTGTTTGTCCCTCTGCCCTCGTGGATATCCAGGGTCAGATGATGTCACTCACCTGAAGTATTGTGAAAATTATTCTCTCCTACCAAAATGACAATTCCAATTTTCCAATGTAGAAGTTATGTTGAATTACGGGCGAATGCTGTTGCTGTTGTTGTTATTATTGTTGTTGTCAATGAATAACTTGGGTCGTGGTCTTTGTGTTGAGAAATGAAGCTGTTTGTATTGTGACTCAAACGGCAAGGGATGTAGGGAAATTATGATGAGAGAGAGAGAGAGAGAAGGGATGTAGGGAAATTATGGTGAGAGAGAGAGAGAGAGAGAGAGAGAGAGAGAGAGAGAGAGAGAGAGAGAGAGAGAGAGAGAGAGAGAGAGAGAGAGAGAGAGAGAGAGAGAGAGAGAGTTGATGATTGCATGATTACTGAACAGAGATATCAGGTGACGGATGATGGAACAGTACTGATGCAGAGACCGCGAGACGGACAGGTAGATTTATGAACAGACAAAGATGGATCAGTCCCGGCCCAGATTCAGACAAGGGCAGGTGAGGGACACACCCGCCCTCAGCAGACAAGTGGCCTTAGGAATTCATTAACGACCGCAAGGTGAATTCACATTACTTATTGCACTTTTTATTGTTCATTTTCCTCCTCCTCCTTCTCCTCCTCCTCTCCGTCTCCCCTCCTCCTCTCTGTCTTCCTTCTTCCTCTGCTTTGTTCTTTATTTCTTTTCTCTTTTATCTTTCATCTTACCGTCTTTGTAGTGTATTTTTTATTTATTTTTTTATTTTTTTTTTTTTTACGCCTACCCCTTATGCTTCTCCCTTCTCCCGACCAATATTTTTCTTTCCTGTCTTGTCCTTTATTATATTTTCTTTCCTTATCCTCTCCTCTCCTCTCCTCTCCATCTCATCTCTTCTTAACTTCATTACCTTTCGTCCCATCCTAACTCTTATAACCTCTTGTCTCTCTTTTCCCCTCTCCTCTCCTCTCCTCTCCTCTCCTCTCCTCTCCTCTA
>NC_087177.1:10689308-10709308 GCF_035594125.1 Scylla paramamosain
CATCATAACCGCTACCACATGACCACCACCACCACTGTCGTCGTCGTCGTCATCATCACCATCACCATCATCATCATCATCATCATCATCATCATCATCATCATCATCATCATATCCACTATCTACACACAAAACCTGCTCCCTGCGGTGGCCAGGGAGCGCGACAGTCGTAAAGCAGGATAGGGATTAGCGATGGACCATCTAACGACCATCCAACGAGACAATAGTGGCCACACGTACCTGCCTGATAAGACGGGCATGTGATAAGGGTAATGAAAAGCAACTAATAGTTAATTGAGCCATAAAGAACCCGGTATATGAGCTTGGTACTAACGAGTGTCACCCCAAGCTAACTCGAAACAAAGCTGCAACTGTCGCCTCAATGTATCCCGAGAGAATAGTCACCTCAGGCCTTGTACTGAGATACTGAGAGTCGCTAGAGGAACATTGTATAGTCAGTTACATATGAACACATTTCTCCCGACTTTCCTGTTGTGACTCAAAGCTGACTCTTTTACTGCTGGGAGAACGTTTTCCAGTGTCACCTACATGTTTTTAGACGCCTATTTTTTTTTTTTTATTATGGTTTCTAAAATACTTTTGTAGCTTAGAAAATACCCAAATTAGCTTCCTATTTTCTCTCTTTTCATGTGTACCTCTGCAAACTTGTTTTACACAGCTGTGTTGATAACGATCATATCATTAAAACGGGTAATTAAACCCATATGTGGTAAATGTTCTGGTACGTTACGCATAAATTTGCCTTCAAGCTTTTTTCTTTTCTGCTCGAGTGGCCACGCATCCCGTAAAGTTCCTAGCAAATTTGAGAGCAGCCGAGGGACGCACCTGTGGCTCGCTAATCAGGAGTCAGGGCACGGAAAGCTAGTGAGTTGGGTTCTTCCCTTCAATTCAGTAGAAGCAGCCCTTCATTTCAGACTTACAAGACTTGTGAACATGTAATTTAGCTTAAACACACACACACACACACACACACACACACACACACACACACACACACACACACACACACACACACACACACACACACACACACACACACACACACACACACACACACACACACACACACACACACACACACACACACACACATCCCGTAGGATCACCACATCAACAAGAAGAGAGAAAAAAGTTCATGTTTAAACATCCTCAACATGCTGGTTCCCTGACTGTTTCCAAAAGTAGTATGGAACGTTTTTGTATTCTTTATGACTCTTTTCTTCATCATTTAATCGTTCTAATGACTTCTAATGTCTGTTAGTGTGATGGGTGTTGCCACTCACTCAGGTATCCGTGCTTCATCAAACTGTTAATGGGGAGGAAAACCTGTTCTTTCGCAGGGCTGTGTGACCGAGTCTTCTTGAGTCTTCTTGACGGCCCACAGCTGCAGGGAGGTTTTCTTTTTTCCCAGCTTAGTCGTTTTTACGCAAGTGCTGTTACATAACACTTGTGTATTATTATAGTCTTCGGGGGAGTTTATCATTACTAGCACTTTTTTTGTTATATATTGATTTTTGTGTTTACCATGCTAAGTGTAACACCTTCGATCAGAGATGGGGACTTACATGATACAATAGATTGCACTTTAGGCATCTGGTGATGAAGCCACGGCAGCAAAAATTTTCTCTATTACAAATCCAGGAGAGTTATTCGAATGTTGTTTGACTTTAAGATTTTAACTTTAAAATGCTAGTTTTGCAATGCGTTTGGTGGAGTAACGCAGGACAACATGTCTTCCTCACTACCCAGCTCTTGTAAGATAAAGGCACAGGCTGTCCCCGCCAGCCCCTCCGCACAGAAGACCACCTGCATTCATTCTGTCAGGGGACGCCTCACAAGGACTGTACTCCATTAGGGACGAGATTAAAAGCCGCACCTTATGTACATTCGAGATGACCTGCGAAAATAGTGTAACATTCAGATCAAAATTTATTATGTCTCTTACATATTAGAATATTTAAGAGTTTTAAATAAGCAGCTCGAGAAGGACAGGACGCCACAAGCCAGCAGGAACACGCCGTATGATGAATCACAACAGGCTCTGTGATGTGGCTGAATGCAGTGCTTCCCAAACAAGGTGCGGTGAAAGAATAATATACTGACGTTAACGGGTCAATCCTGCTGAGGCATCTTACTAATGCTGACAAAAAAAAAAAAAAAAAAAACTGTCCTGCTTAACTAACCTCAAATGTAACACGGTTACACGTCGCCACCCGAAAAAAAAAGAAAAAAAAATCTAGAGTACCATAATATTTCTAGTCTTGTTTTACCCTGGACGTATCCTACTCCATATAAGGAGGAGAGGAGTCCGGCGAAAGGTAGGTGCAGTGTACGATCAGAAACGTGGCAAGGCTCCCATCACACCCTGGACTCATTTCTTTCTTGCCTCCCATGTCCCTCCCTGCATTAGTGACCCGAGATCCGCCGCGACACCCGCCGGCTTCCCTCCACCACCCCCGTCGCCGGTACGCGTGTGTCGTCCCGCCGGTGAGACAAGCCCGCCGCCTTTGCTGCGAGCCGCCGCCTCAAATGTAGGGAGAAATGGTTGTCCCATTTTACTACCGCGGGCCGTGTCTGTCCCCGCGCCCGGCATTAGTATTCCGCGGAGGTCTGCGGGATGTGTGGTCAGCGGAGGGGACCTGTTGCGTCCCCTCGTCCCTACCAGTGCCTCGCAGGGGACTCCGTCTAGAGGGGCTGAAGGACGCTCTATCTGTTAGGCAACCTCCGAACATGTCCCTTTCTGTCGAATGTCCTGCATTGTAAGACTAATGGTGTGTGTTTATGTGGGTGTCCGTTTATTACCACAAATATTTTAAATGTTATTATTGGAAGAAGTAGTAGTAGCAGCAGTAGTAGTAGTAGTAGTAGTAGTAGCAGTAATAGTAGTAGTAGTAATAGTAATGGTGGTGGCGGTAGTGATGGTAAAGGTAGTAGTAGTAGTTGCATTACCACCAACTTTGTAGTAGTTGTAGTAGGGGTGTTTGTCGTGATACTGATAGTCGTGATGGTAGTAGAGGTGGTCGTGCTTGTGGTGGTGATAGTCATGGTGGTAGTAGGGGTAATCGTGGTGGTGATAATCGTGGTGGTAGTGTAGGTGGTCATGATGGTGATAGTCGTGGTAGTAGTGGAGATGGTCTTGTTGGTAGTGGGTATGGTCGTGGTGGTAGTGGAGGTGGTTGTGGTGGTGGTGATGGTGATAGTCGTAGTGGTAGTGGAGGTGGTCGTGGTGGTAGTGGTGGTGATACTGGTTGTGGTGGTGGAGATGGTGGAGGTGGTCGTGGTGGTGGTCATGTAAGTAATACCTGTAGCTGATGGTGTTTCCTCGTTATCGTCAGGAGTATTACCTTACCCACACCTGCGAGGAGCGGCGCGTCAACACTAATGAGCTATGGCAGATACACGTGTTATGGGGGCTGATAATACTCTCCCTCTCTCCCTTCTTTCATCTCCCTCTCCCTTCTTTCATCTCCCTCTCTCATTCCCTTAGCGTTTTATTACTGCCCCTTATAGCTTAGGTTAGGTTAGGTTAGGTTATTGATTTGTCTACCTCTTTTTTTATATAGTTTCACCTTTGGTATGTTTTTATTTATTTATTTATTTTTTTTAGATTTATTTTCTTCTTCAGTTTTAATTTACCTTCATCTTTAATGGTTATTTCTTTCCCAGGTCTCACTCTCTTTCCTTTCTTTCTTATTCATTTTTATCATCTCCTTATTTCTTCCTTTATTAGTTTTCTTTGATACTATTTAACTTCTTTTATCTCATTCGTCATCTTTCTGTGACCGTCCAGTTTTTTTTTTTTACCACTTCTTAAGTATCTATTTTTAAGTCTTCTTTTTATTTGCCTTTTCTAAGTTACTACAAACACTAATCTCACTTTCCTTCGTCTTCTTTCCTCACCGCCATTGCTCTCCCACCACCTCTAATGCATGCAAGACCGATTTTTTTTCCCCCATTCTCTTTTATCTCCACCTCTGTAGCTACTCTCAAATCTTCCCTTCAGCCTCAAAAATGCTCGTTCTTCTTCCTCCTCCTCGTCCTCATCCCTCTCCCTTTCCTCCCCTTCTTTCCTTTGCCAGTCGTTCCTCTTTCATTAGTCTCACTTCGCTTTTCATAATCCCTGCGATCTTACCTTGCACCCATCCATTAACCTGAGGACGGGGGGAAAAAAATACTGCCCTAATTAATGAGAAGTGCGCTCTGTCCCCTCATTTACATTGTGGGAATTTCTTGCCCTCTTGCCCTCATTGAGACGCGCCGACGCCGGGGTCCACCAAGGTGCTGCTCGTAATTAAGTTATTTGGATTCACCTGTCACTAATATATTCGAGCCGGTTGCCCTTTTGTGCCAGCCGAAGGGTGTAATTGTTTCGTTCTTGTGTCTCGTATGAAATATTATTGTCTTTTTTGTGTGTGTGATGTTGTTCATTAGGTTGAGTGAGTGATTTTTTCCTTTTTTATTCGTTTTTAGTTCTCTCTCTCTCTCTCTCTCTCTCTCCTCTCTCTCTCTCCTCTCTCTCTCTCTCTCTCTCTCTCTCCTCTCTCTCTCTCTCTCTCTCTCTCTCTCTCTCTCTCTCTCTCTCTCTCTCTCTCTCTCTCTCTCTCTCTCTCTGATTTCATAGTAGTATAATTAGTCATGCATCTTCATTGATCTCTTGGCGCCGTTCACATGCTTGACTGACTTCACAGGGCGGCAGGCTTTAATAATTCAGTGTTTTGCCTCTCCTACTCTGCGTCTCATAACTGATTCGGAGAGGATCAGGAGGGCAGGTAGAGAACAAGAGTTGTTTTGTTCCTAGTTGTGGTGGCTTTATTTAACGTGTAGGATAGAAGGATAGACCATCTCTTCTTCCTGCTCCTCCTCCTCCTCTTCGTAAGGGGAAGGAGTGAAGCCGTGTCTTGTTCTCTTGACGCTGGCCTATAATTTGTCAGCTCTGTCTTTCTTCATTTAGTAAACACGATGCCTTTTTCCTGGACATCAGCCTCGCCCCTCATCATTCCCGCTTGTCTCCACTCCAGCCTCCCCCTTTTCCTCCCCCCTCCTCGTCTTCCTTCCCGCTTTTGGTCATCCATCGTCTTTAATAGTTGTCCGTCTTTGCCCAACCTCTGATCTTATCTCTAACCGTCGTCATATTTTCATACCTCTCATTTCATCCCAGGTTTCGTCTTCGTCAGCCTCCCTCATATTTCTCGCCCCGACCTTCAGCCATCCATTTCCAGTGCCCTGTGTGCCCACCTCCGCGCCGCCAACTAGCCCTGCACACCGCCACACATCCCCCGCCGTGCCCGACGTGCACATTAGTCGTGGGTTGCTTAATCACAGTAGAGGATCGCCACCCAGAAAATTGATCTCCCCTACCCCGCCAGCGCCTCTCCGCCCAGGCAACTTGAGCCTCGCTCCGCGCCATCAACGTTTCGCCGCCGACCGTGAGTGTCCGATTATTTTTTTTCTTGTATAGCCTGTTCCGCGAGACTCATTGGCAGCGCTGCGTCCCCCCCCCTTCCCCAAGAGACCGTCAACCTAAGGTCCTCTCACCCCCCTTCAGCTTTCTACTTCATGTTCTTACCACCGGACGGTCAGGCGAAAACAGGTCCGGAATTTTAATGAGTTGACAATGTTGTCTGAGCTGAGAGGGCCTCCCAGCGGCGGTCGGTCAAGAATCAGGTTTTATTGTGTTTCGCCTGTCTCGATTTAGTGTGGCTCAAGTGTGGCATTGGTGTGGCTTCCTTCACCTTGCCCCCACTTCCGTTCTGACGCTTCCTGAAAGACCCGCCTCAGTCTCGTGTCTTTACGGTGTGTTTACTCTTCGTGCAGGTGTCAAAAGCTGAGGCAGCGCGGTGAGTGGACTGGGTGTGCTGGGCTGCCTCCTCACAACAGGCTTAACGAAGGATGGCTAGCTGGCTTTCATCAGACGTTTATCTGGCATCGCTGATTTACTGCGCACATTCATCTCTCCTTTCTCCCGGCGCGGTAATGGGGATGATGGGGCTCCGCGCGTTGACCTAAACACCAACACTTCCGCCACTGCTGCTCACGACACGGGAGCGCCCATTCACCCATTCTCCCGGAAAATTTATGAGCGACAGAATAAACACACTCCCGCTTCCCGGTATGGGAGTGTAGAGGGTTCCCTGCAACTTGTGGTCGCTCGTAAACATGAGAGGCAAGGGACGGGATGATGAGAGGCGCTGCTTTGTATTCTTAGGCTTGTGCGTGGAGGGCCGACGAGTCTCCCAGCCTCACACCTGACACACACGCCCCCATCACTCGCCTCAGCACCAAACACAAGAGCTAATTGGCTTCATTCATTGCCTCCACGGAGATTTGAGTCGTGTATGGCAGACAGAGTACGAGGATGCGGTGATGCCTTGTGTGTGTGTGTGTGTGTGTGTGTGTGTGTGTGTGTGTGTGTGTGTGTGTGTGTGTGTGTGTGTGTGTGTGTGTCGTGTATGGCAGACAGAGTACGAGGATGCGAGGATGCCTTGTGTGTGTGTGTGTGTGTGTGTGTGTGTGTGTGTGTGTGTGTGTGTGTGTGTGTGTCTACCGGCCCCCTTACCTGTGTACACCGCCAGGCTCTAAATTAAAGTAAATTAGAAGAGGTAATAGTTATTACTTATTTTGCGCGACCAGTCTTTCCACACCTGTGAACTAATTAATGGCTCACGAGCGCGGTAAGTGCTGTGGTTACGAGTGTTCATTATGCAAATGAAGCCGCCATCTTTAAGGACAGTGTAGGAACAAAGCAAGAGAGACAAGACCTAAGGAGTTAATTGAAATAGGGGAACATTGGTGAAGGAAAGGAGGAGAAGGAGGAAGAGGGGAACGAGGAGGAGGAGGAGGAAGAGGAAAAGGAAGAGGAGGAGGAGGATGAGGAGGAGGAGGAGGAGGAGGAGGAGGAGGAAGGGAAAGAGAAGGAAAAAGAGGACGAGGACTAGGAGGAAGATACCATTGACAGTTCCTTACATCTCGCCAGCACGAAAGAAAAAGGAGACAAAGAGAAAACAATGAGATAAAAAATGAAAGGATAAAATAGGAAAGAGAAGACAAAGAAGGATAGGAGATAAGTGAAAAAGTTAAAGAAAAAAATGAAAAGGGAGAAAGAAAAAAAGGAAGAAGTAACAAAGATAGAGGAAGATGGAAGAAAGGAGGAAGAAAAATAGAAAAGAACGAGAAAAAAGAGAGGAAAATAAAACTTCCTAATAATAAGACTGTTTCATGCAACCACTACCTAAAGATTCTTTCAGTAGCGATGCCAGAAAAAAGAATAAAAAACAATGATAGGAGACAGAATTCTGAGAGGAACACAGATCAACAAATCTAGATGGAAAAAGAAAAAGAAGAACATTGCTCCATTTTTTTTCTTTTTCTTGAGAGTACAAAGCATAAATGAGTACGTAAGAGGAAGGAAGAGAAGGAGGAGGAGGAGGAGGAGGAGGAGGAGATGGAGAGAATAGCGTAAGGACATCAGCGCAGTAGATAAGAGAAACAACCTGAGGTGATAGCAAGACAGCGCCTTAATAATGTCAAGTATCTACGTAAGTATTCTAACGAGTAGATGGACGAGAGTAACGACGAGGGACGAGGAGTACAGTGAAGGAAAGGAGGAAGAGGAATGCTACTGGACAGCTGGGGAGTGACCTTGACGCTTTGCCGGGCCCGGGGAGCTTGATTTTAAATCACGCCTGAGTTTCAAGGTTACCCACTTTATAAAGCACTATCTTGTATCTCCAGGCGGGGAGGCCAATTATTAGAAAAATACATCTACATAATCCTAGTTTGTTAAGGGACGTCATGGAGAAAATTGATGTACTACAAAAGAACACGATCATATTAAAAAAGAAAGCTCCACATGTTTTCCGATTCATGCTGCGTACTTTGCCTCGGGGAACATCCATCATATTCACTGCCAATGGCCTTCAGGAAGCCACCACGTTGCATAACCGGGCATCAAGCGCTGGGTGGCGGCGGCGGGGGAGCAAGGCACGGCACACCACGCGGGCGCCGATGCACCTTCACCGTCCCCGAAATTTACGCGACTCTCGACACCGCCCATTAATCATCGTCCAGGGGCAGAGGAGAGCGGGGGAAGTGAAGTGTAATCCGCCAGAGCAGGAGCGAATGGCAGCAGGGATGAATTCATTTTGGACACAGGCGCGTTACACGATAAATCATGCTCTTAGGACCGCGAGGAAGACAGTCACTCGTGTTGTATTCACTGGAGCACAAAGACTTGACCTCAGCTGCCTTGCCCACTATAGCTGGAGGGTCCGGCGAGGGATTGCACGCCACGTAGAGGGGATTACCTTGTCCTTATGGAGCTTAGAGTTGCCAGGAGAGGCGCATGAAAAGGATTGGAGTAGGGAAAATGGCATTAGGGAAGAGATAAGGTCTGGAAAATAGGAAAAGGTGACCTGTGAGGAATGGGGCGTGGCGACACTACCGGATTAACTGACCGTGAAGGGAGAAGGTAGTGGAGAAAATTAGGTATGGGAAATATTTTGTAGTAGTGATGTTAGGGATAATTTGTGGTAGTAATGCTAGGGATTTCTTTTTTATTTCACTCACACACACACACACACACACACACACACACACACACACACACACACACACACACACACACACACACACACACACACACCATCACACACACACACACACCACACAACCACACACACACACACACACACACACACACACACACACAACACACACACACACACACACACACACACACACACACACACAGCCATACTTGGAGAACTTTCCCTAACCGTTGATTTGATGCGAATTTGTAAAACTTGTTCCTGCCGATGCCCTCCCATCCCCTCCCTTGGTCTCCCCTTCTCCTCTCCCCTCGTCTCCTCTCCTCTCCTGCCCGTTCCTCGACCTCTCCACCCGTAAACCCGGTGCGTCGACAGCCAGGAAATATTGCAGAGTTACTCACGCTCCCAGACACTAAGGGCACGGCAAGGTTCAGCTCCAGGTGTGGCCACTCGAGGAGGTGTTGAGGCTACAGCTACGAGTTAAATTCACTTTGCGAAATGGGCTAGATTAAGAGGAACCGGATCTTTAAATTGAAAAGAGGTGGATGGTTGCTTTGAAATGAATAGAGAAGTTAATTTAGAGGTTTGTAGATATTGAGAGTGACTGTAGAAGAGGATTACTAGTAGGTTAAAGTAAGTATAGAACGTGATTATTAGTTTTATTTAAGTAGAAAAGTATGTGTGTGTGTGTGTGAGAGAGAGAGAGAGAGGAGAGAGAGAGAGAGAGAGAGAGAGAGAGAGAGGAGAGAGAGCGAGAGAGAGAGGGAGAGAGAGAGAGAGAGAGAGAGAGAGAGAGAGAGAGAGAGGAGAACAGCGCGTGATTAGCAACACAAGAAAAACGATAAACAAACATACGAGAAGATACTGATACAGGGACAGGTTAACAGGAAGACGGGCAGACAACAAAAAGGAAACTTCACACATGCAGATAGACAAACTGATAGCCAGGAATGGAAATCTGTATTCACATTCAGATACAAATGACACGCAAAGAAACCCGTTATGTTTATTCCCTTGATTTTTCATATTTAATATAAACAAGGGTTGGAGGATTTTTTTTTTTATTATCTTTTCTCTTCGACTTAACTTTTTTTTCAACTATCTCAAGACAGGAATAGCAGGACTGTTCTGGAAGGACTTTCTATTTTTTTCATCATTTTGGGGAGTAGAGAAGCTTTTTACTTTATTTTCGAGGTAGAATAAGGCTTTTCTTTTCATATTCTTAAAAAAAAAAACTTGTATAACTAAGCTAGTTTTATTTTTTTCACATAAATATACAAGTACATTAGTATATATATATATATATATATATATATATATATATATATATATATATAATATATATATATATATATATATATATATATATATATATATATATATATATATATATATTCTAGAGGTACTCTAGAAGTACCTCAACTTATCTTGTTTTATTTTATTTTTGAGGAAATTCCTTTATACTCTGTTTTCGAGACAAAACGATACCTTTATGTTACTGTATTCTTAAAAAAAAAATCATATCTCTTAAATAATCTTATTTTTCCACTTTAAAAGAATACCGTGACAAAAAGAAAACAGATGAAGAAACGGACAGTAGTAAGAGAGAGAGAGAGAGAGAGAGAGAGAGAGAGAGAGAGAGAGGAGAGAGAGAGAGAGAGAGAGAGAGAGAGAGAGAGACCGTTAGAGAGGCCTAAGTATTTGACCCGTCCACTCTCCTCCCCTTAGCGTATCATTAAGTATTCAAATTAGTAAACCGTCGCTTGTTAAGTATGTAATTGGGTCATTTTATACTGGTCTCTTTTTTTTGTCGTTTTTTTCACTTTTTTTTAAATGTTTATCCCGCCTTGAGCTGCTGCTTTTTTGGGGTTGTGTTAAGAGGAGGAGGGGGACGAGGAAGAGAAAGAGAAGGAATAGGAGGAGGAAGAGAGAAAAAAAATGGAACGAACTCGAAATTGTCATGTAGTACTAAGATATTATGGAGAATTTATTGGCGATGATGACGATGATGATGATGATGATGATGATGATGACGACGAAACCAGTAAGGACGTGAAAGAGAAGGAAAGAAGAAACAGGTGGGAGGAGTTAAAAGGTTTGGCTGCTGAGGAGAGCAATACTGGACCGACTGTAAGCTCACCGTGCTCACCTCGCTCACTGACCTGCATCGATCTGTGACCCCCCCCCCCCCCCCACACACACACACACACACCACACACACACACGGAGACAGACAACAAATGTGGCTATTTATGTAAGTATATTTAGTACACAATGAACGCACCCAGCGAGGCAGCAACAATACCATATCAGTAAACACTCTTGCTTCAATACCACACACACATACACACACACACACACACACACACACACACACACCACACACACACACACACACGTGTACACACATAGTAGCTACGCTTGACCGTGAGGGCAAAAAGAGCGGTCGTGTCTGCGCGTGTCAAATTAAGTCAACTTTTTGTGCACGCTGCCGCCGGGCCCAAGAAGGTGAGCTCGGCCGCGTCCATACTCGGCGCGGGGGTGTGGTGCCGAGGTGGTCTTACAGTGTGAAAGTGTGCTTTGAATGGTCCCTCTGTCCTCGTAGTAAGCTGCATTGTTTAGAGACATGGAGAAAGAACAATAAAGAACATGATATAACGTTTGATTGGGTTTAACAAGAGCTCATCCAGTCTCATTTTTTAAAGTCCTATGTGTCTTCCTACATCGCTAAGTACGTGTACCTTCTCCCTACACCTTATTCTCTCTCCTCCTCCACCTCTGGCCTCCTCCTTCACCTCACTCTCCTGCCTTCCATCTCAACCTCCTCCTTCACCTCACCCTCTGTTTTCCATCTCTGCCTCCTCCTTCACTTTAGCCTCTGCCCTCCATCTCTGCCTCCTTCTTCACCTCCCTCGAAATTAATTATAACTCAGCTCCTGACCTAAAGACCACTACGCCCAGGCTTCGAGACGCGCCACATTTGCCTTCCAGCAGCGCCTCCTTGCTATAAACTCATCCAGGCGGGACAGGTGTTTCATTAGCTAGGCACACCAGCATAAGATATGGCACTGGCTTACCACGCACGCAAGATGTAATTATCATATATTTCGTTTCGTGAGTCGGTCTCTGCAAAAAGTCTTGAGCTTCTCCAGAGTATTCCTGCCTCTCATAATTCTCTGGTCACGTTTTCAAATTGTTTTTTTGTTTTTGTTTGTCGTATGCCAGTTGGAAGGAATGACCCGTTTTATTTGGGACCTCCAGTGAGTATTGTGGATGGGGTGGAGGTTAAGGCGAGGCAGAGACGCTTTGAGGTGCTAGTGGGGAGGACCCAGGGATAAATGAACGGCGGGAGAAAGGGAGAGGTGAGGCAGGGACGCTTCGAGGTGGTGGGGCGGAGAACCAAGGGAGATGTGATCCTCTCGTCTGTAATATGACTCCTAATGGTGTCCTTCCGAGGCGTTAATGAGCGGATGAGGCAGGAAACTCGACCTCCCAGCAGTCACCTCGTCCTCCTCGTGGTCCTGCCTGACTCCACCCTCTCGGAACACCCATAGAAATGTCGCTATTCGGAGACATGGCGTGAACGAGTCAGATAGCTACTTAAGATGGCGTTGAAATCTCCACCTTTATTTTTTTGTAACGTAGCGATCCTAAAGTCCCTGTAAGGTGATATTGACACTCCTGTTCATTAGGTCGCCATCTTCGTCGTTCTCTTGGTCAGTTTATCAGAGGTGTGTAAGGGGACGCGTGTTCTGGCGGGTGAGTGGGTGGGGCAAAGAAAGTCGTGGATGTGCGTTGTCGGGTTTTTAATGAAGGAGCGTCTTTTCTTTTCATCACCTGCAGCGGGTCGTCACGAGAGCTGATTCACCTTCACCCCTTCACCCCCACGTTTGTTCCGTCCTCCTACTCCTCCTCCTGCTGCTGCTGCCTTTCTTCTATTCCTATCTCACCTACCTTCTTCTTGCTCTCCTCACCCCTTCTACACACACACACACACACACACACACACACACGCACGCCACGAGAGATCATTGGTATGCGAGTCACACTTGTACGAGCGTATAGTTCGAAGCCAATCTTATATAAACATTCTCTTTTTTTCTACCTTTTTTTTACAAGTGCCTCCTCCTCCTCCTCCTTCTCCTCCTCCTCCTCCTCCTTCTCTATCGTCACCCCGTTGTCGGAACATACTTTTATTTCTCGTCGACATTCAATTATCTACGTTGGCATTTCACAAGTTGTTTCGAGTACTGATAAACCTTCATTAAGTCTCACCTCAGGTTGTGGGTAGCCCGAGGCGGAGTTCAGACACATTCTCTTCCATTCCCTTCCTCCAACATTATCTCCGTCTCCTCTCTTTCTTCCTGTCACCCAAACTTCCGTCTCTTTCATTCTCTTCTCTCGGTCTCTCTCTCTCTCTCTCTCTCTCTCTCTCTCTCTCTCTCTCTCTCTCTCTCTCTCTCTCTCTCTCTCTCTCTCTCTCTCTCTCTCTCTCTCTCTCTCTCTCTCTCTCTCTCTCTCTCTCTCTCTCTCTCTCTCTCTCTCTCTCTCTCTCTCTCTCTCTCTCTCTCTCTCTCTCTCTCTCTCTCTCTCTCTCTCTCTCTCTCTCTCTCTCTCTCTCTCTCTCTCTCTCTCTCTCTTTAATACCTCCCCTCACCTTTCCGATTTCCCCGCTCCTCCTTGGTGTGTGGCCCGTCCAGCGTGCTTCAGGTAGAGGTTGTGCGGACGGCTTCGTAATCATGACGGGAGAGAAGCGCACTGTTTGAGTAAGTGCCGGTGAAGGGCCGTGATTAACTCGTCAGTTGGACGCGTGAAGGCTCGCCCCCAGTAAGTGGTCGTGAGTGTTGCTCGATGTGGGTTATTAATGGGGGATAATTTCACGTCCAAAACTGACGGATTGGATATTGTAAGTTCACACACACACACACACACACACACACACACACACACACACACACACACACACACACACACACACACACACACACACACACACACACACGATTCCCAATTCACAATCTGGAGGTCCTAAGTTCGATTCCCGGGCTAAGTCAGAAGCCTTTGGGCAGGGTTCTTTGCAGTGTTGTCCCTCTTCATTTAGCAGCAGTGTTAGCATTACCTCCCCCCCAAAAAAAAATGCCTTAGTGGGTTTTTTTTATATATATTTTACATATCAAAATTTATTTCTATATCATGTTGATAAGTAAAGTTTATATATGTACATATACATATAAAATGTAAAAGTAGCCAAGCCTGACCTGTTAATTTCCTGTATAGTACAAATTAACACAGGCTTTGTTCAGCCGAACCAACCTGTATCAGCATGACCTAAACAAGTGTCTGTACTTCATTAATAGAAAGTGTCAAAATCTTTCAAGATCTAACTCCCCTCGTGATTTCTGGAACTTCACCAAAAACATCAATAACTTTGCTTCTTCATCTTTCTCTCTTTTTATTTCAACCTGATGGCAGCACTGCCATCTCATCTATTTCTAAAGCTGAATTCTTTACTCAAACCTTTGCTAAAAAGCTACCTTGGATGATTCAGGACTTGTTCCTCCCTCTCTTCCACCCTTTGACTATTTTATGTTACCTATTAAAATCCTTTGCATTTCCATGCCCTGGCTGGCTTAAACCCTCGGAAAGCTTATGGATCTGATGGGGTCCCTCCTATTGTTCTTTGAGACTGTACCTCCGTGCTCGCACCTTGCTCAGTCAAACTCTTTCAACTCTGTCTATCAACATCTACATTTCCTTCTTGCTGGAAGTTTGCCTACATTCAGCCTGTTTCTAAAAAAGGAAACTATTCTAATTCCTCAAATTACCGTCCTATTGTTTTATTGTTTTAATTTCCTGCCTCTCTAAAGTTTTTAATATATCCCCAACAGGCAGATTCCTAAACATTAATCACTTTACGACCTTCTATCTGATTGCCAGTATGGATTCCGCTCTACTGGTGACCTAGCTTTCCTTACTGAGCCTTGCTCATCCTCTTGTAGAGATTTTGGTGAAACCTTTGCTGTTGCCTTAGACGTATCAAGAGTTTTTAAAGTAGTCTGGCACGAAGCTTTGATTTCCAAATTACCCTCCTGCGGCTTCTATCCTTCTCTTTGTAATTTCATTTCAAGTTTCTTTTCTGACCTTTCTTTTGGTGCAGTGGTAGACGGTCACTTTTCTTCTAAATCTGCTAACAGTCGTGTTCCTCAGGGTTATGTTCTATCTCCCACTCTTTTGCCATTATTCATCAATGATCTTTTAAGCCAATCTTCTTGTCCTATCCACTCCTACGCTATTGATACCACCCTGCACTTTTCCACGTCTTTTCGTAGGCGTCCAACCCTTCAGGAAGTAAACATTTCTCGCAGAGAAGCCACAGAACGTCTGACTTCTGATCTCTCGAAAATTTCTATTTGGGGCAGAGTAAACTTAGTATTGTTCAATGCTTCAAACTCAATTCCTCCATCTATCAACTCGGCTCAACCTTCCAGACAACTATCTCCTCTTCTTCAATGACTGTTCCTCAGTGGACCTTTTTTCATTATAATTTTGATGCCCTTGGCCGGTGCTCCCCCTACATAAAAAAAATCAGTATTACTTTTTTATCATTATTATTATTATTATTATTATTATTATTATTATTATTATTATTATTATTATTATTATTGTTGTTGCTGTTGTTGTTGTTGTTGTTGTTGTTGTTGTTGTTGTTATTATCAATATTATTATTATCATCATCATCATTACACACACACACACACACACACACACACACACACACACACACACACACACACACACACACACACACACACACACACACACACACACACACACACACACACACACACACACGCACAACAGGAATAAACCTTTCTCCACACAGTTTTGTTAAGAAAGAAAATGAACTTCAGATTCTGATTTGTAAAGGTAAAAAAGAAAGAAAAGAAAAGAAAAAAAAACATATGATGAATATACATGAACAAGACAGAGAGCGCGAGAGAGAGAGAGAGAGAGAGAGAGAGCGAGAGAGAGAGAGAGAGAGAGAGAGAGAGAGAGAGAGAGAGAGAGAGAGAGAGAGAGAGAGAGAGAGAGAGAGAGAGAGAGAGAGAGAGAGAGAGAGAGAGAGAGAGAGAGAGAGAGAGAGAGAGAGAGAGAGAGAGAGAGAGAGAGAGAGAGAGAGAGAGAGAGAGAGAGAGAGAGAGAGAGAGAGAGAGAGAGAGAGAGAGAGAGTAATAACAGGTTCTTCCTACTGAAAGGAAAATTGGTGGTCAACGAAGGAAAAGGAAAAGAAACATTTCGTGTGGAAAAGCTTGTTGATTTTTTTTATTATAAGTATTTTCAAAGCCGTTTCATCGTAATAAAAGCAAAATAAGCTTTTCTCTATACGACAGAATCCTTATGTCATATATGATTTTTTTTTACTATTATAAAGATATATGGTTTCAATTAAAACTTTTGCGTGTTGTATTTTTTAGTATTATTATGAAATAACAAAATATTTACCTTTACATCTCTATAAAAAAAAAGCCATTTTATAAAAGAATAACCGCATACTGTTTTATTGTTTTGGCAGGGAAAGAGTCGAAGCGGCAAAAAGAGCAAAATAAATTACAACAAAATTACTTATTTTTTCTCAGGTGTAGTTTATAAAAGAAAGAACATCATTGTGTGCTAGCTTTGTTTAAGGCAAAATCGAAGGGACAGTAACTAAAAGAAAAATTACAACAAAGTTACTACATTTTTTGTAGGAATAGAAGTCATAGGAGAGAAGAACAGCTCTGGGCGACAACTTTATTTGATATAGAATCGAAAGGTGCAGTAAAAAAAAATACAAGAGAATTACCACATTTTTCGTAGGTATAGAATCAAAAGGGATAAGAACAGCATGGGTCGGCAGCTTTGTTGAAGGTTAATCCGGTTCCTGATTGTTTTCTCGGTTGGTTTGCACGGATGGCTGGGAGGAGCAGGGAGGAGCGGGGAGCCCAGAGGTGTGACTCGCTCCGGGCAGCTTCCTGGAACACTGCCGGGGAGGTATTGCTTCAGGAGGAGTGAGTTTTTTTACTTTTTAGAGTCCTGGAGCCTCTGATGTAGCCTGGTGGGGTAATGAACTGAAATACGAGTACAGGATAGGAGTTTACGTTGATTAAGGGAGATGATACGATGTAACTAGGACGGGAGTTCATTAGTAGCTTGTTAGGTATGATAAAGACGAACAAGGCAGCGTGGAAAAAGGGCTAGGAATGGAGGAAGGCTTGTTGCAGTACCTCACATGCTGGTCTTGCTCGTACAGCCTCCATTAGCTCGCTCTGTCATGCGTGGTGTGGGCGTTGTGGTTCGTGTAGTAACGTTATTTCACTGGCCTTCACTCAAACACTCAGGCTCAGAATAACTCCAGTTGATTTTTTTATATCTCTTTGAAACGATCACAGGTGTTTTTACTATCGAGTGTAGATCCAGCTGTTTGTGATGGGGAAGGAGGGAAGAGAGAGAGAGAGAGAGAGAGAGAGAGAGAGAGAGAGAGAGAGAGAGAGAGAGAGAGAGAGAGAGAGAGAATCCACAAATACATATACTGTTATATTAAGAGAGAAATTCACAAATACACAAACTATTATGACCTCTTAAAGTTACGAATCCAGTGTATGATCTCTAACATCATAGACAAATTACACACACACACACACACACACACACACACACACACACACACACACACACACACACACACACACACACACACACACACACACACACACACACACACACACACACACACACTAAAACACACTTGAAACTTGTATATATGGTGAAGTTTGGCGAAATCCCTCCCAAGACTATTTTCACTAGTCCCTTTCGCTTCGTATCCTCCAGTGTACACAAGGATGCAAGGATACGAGACGAAGGATGGCGGAAAGCGTCTTGTGATTGGTTGTCTAAGCGTGACGTCACAGCAGGTGCTCAGAGAGGGGGCGGAGGGCGCGGATGGGGGGCGTTTCTTATCACTGTATCAGACACCTTTGCTCTCCCCGGGGCCGCTGGGATATAATGCGGGACTCTGGTTTTCCTTCATCTCCTGCCACTGAGGGTGTCGAGGGTGCTGCTTCACATGACTTGTAGGAATGCTTGGTGTTTATTTTATTTATTTATTTTTTGAGGATCTTTGTGTGAATGTGACTGTGTGTGTGGAATGGAATGGGTTTGGGAGTTGCTTGTTTGTCTTTCTGTCCGTTTGTTTGTTTTTTTGTCCGTTTGTTTTTTCGTCTATCTGTTTATGTTTGTGTGTGTTATTTAGTTTGTCTTTGTGCGTGTATCTCTCTCTCTCTCTCTCTCTCTCTCTCTCTCTCTCTCTCTCTCTCTCTCTCTCTCTCTCTCTCTCTCTCTCTCTCTCTCTCTCTCTCTCTCTCTCTCTCTCTCTCTCTCTCTCTCTCTCTCTCTCTCTCTCTCTCTCTCTCTCTCGTATTATAGAGGGTAGAGGTGAGGCCTGGCCAGGTGTGGGTGTTGCCTCATCCCTCCCCGCCAAGGCCTAAGCACATGTGCCCTCTCCCTCCTCTCCCTCATCTCCCCCTCTCCCTCATCTCCTCTCCCTCATCTCTTACCTGGCTGCTGGGTTACAATTTCCTCACCACCACCACCACCACCAGGATACGTAGAAGCTCCTAATAATATTCTACCGGCTATCCATTCCTTGTTTTACGACAATATCAAAATTTATTATTTCCATATACTGATTATCTTGTCATCTCATCTCAATGATAACTTTTGGAGTCATATTTTCGTTTTTTTTTTTTGGGGGGGTGGGGGGGCGGGGGTGCAGGAGGGAAAAGCAGGAGAAATTTTCCTTCACACACACACACACACACACACACACACACACACACACACACACACACACACACACACACACACACACACACACACACACACACACACACACAAAGGCAGAATCATTCTAGGAGACAAATCAAAGCTTACTTATAACTCAAATATCCTTCTCTAATAGCTCTGTTGGCTTGTCATGGTCAGATCTCCATTTCTCTAATTTAAAATACCCTTTATCTTTACTGTTTTAAAAAGAGTAATTCAAAAGTTCAAGAAATGCAGGTGGTTGACTTAAAAAAAAATCTTTAGTAAGAATGCATAGAAAGAAAAATCAAATTCCATCTTATGACTGGAATGGAAAAAGTTTAATTCATGTAATCCTCTCGATTTTCTCCCTCCATGAATTCCTCTCCCTTTCTATCCATTCATTTATTTTCCCTCCACCTGCCTTTCCAGCCGCACCCTTGAATTTTTCCCTCCCACCTCACTCCTCATTGTTTCCCCCTCCATCCTTCCCTGCCCTTAGTAATTCCCTTCCTTTTCACCTGTCCCTTAATTTTTCCATCGCTCCTTACCTCAGGCGCTCCCTTCGTTCCCTTACTTGAAACTGCGCCACGGCAGCGAAATTCAATGGCAGGTGGCAGGGGATGATAAGGGAACATTGAAGGGGAGAGTGGAGGAGGTGAAGAGGGGGCAGAGTACGACAACGGATAGAGGAGAGACTGGATGCGTAGAAGGGACGTAGCAGGAGAGAGTGGAAGATGAAATGAAGAGTGGTGTTAGGAGAGGTGACATGAAGAAATGAAAAGGAAAGCAGCCAGAGAGAGAGAGAGAGAGAGAGAGAGAGAGAGAGAGAGAGAGAGAGAGAGAGAGAGAGAGAGAGAGAGAGAGAGAGAGAGAGAGAGAGATCCAGCTGAGTATGTTTGACTGTGAGAAACTCCAAACATGGCACAAGTGAACATATTTTTTTCCCCACCACCACCACCACCACCACCACCACCACCACCACAGCCGCCGCCGACTCGTCTAACATGTACTTGTTTCCCGTCACTAATACTCTTTTTCCACACCTATTCCTCCTAAAAATGCAGACAGCGCAGGACGTAAAAGCGAGGTACTAATGCGCAGTGTGGCATTGGACCCGGATTGCTCCCATGCCAATTATAGTCCAAAGTATTCCATATTATCCGACAATATTACGTGCCGGCAAACCTGAGCAGCCCTGGCCGCCGCCCGCCCGACACACTTGTCCTTGGCGTCGCGTGCGTTCAGCCAATCAGCGGCCAGCAGGTACGAGGCAGTGGCCAATGGGAGCGAGGTTCGGTGTGCCTCCAGCCAGCTCCCTGATACACCTGTCCTGTGGCTCAACCAATGAGGACCCGCCCGCCACCCCGGCTCAGGTAGACGTCAACCTTGAAGATAAACATTAGTATCGTAATTATTCAAGTTGCAGGTAGGGGCGGCTGTACCAGCCAGCAGCCAGCAGATGTGTTCACTCCGGGAATGTCAAGCAGAGCCTCTCGGCGCCACACTGCTGCAAGGAGGCACGTAGGGCGAGCAGGTGGAGGGAAGCTGGAAAACATCTTAGTAGTTTTTTCCTCTCATTCACCCACCTGA
>NC_087177.1:10714308-10751808 GCF_035594125.1 Scylla paramamosain
GTTTTTCGTCGCTTTCAGGTGTTGTTATCGAACGTTTGAGTTGTTCGTTGTGGCCAAGGTAATCCACTCCCGTCTGGCCTCTCTCGGCTCCTAAGGCTGCGCGAAGGTCACCCTGTGGAAGCCCCCATCCCCCCAAGCCATCTCGAGGGAGACCCGAGCGTGTGTGCTGACTGGAAAACTGAGCGTCGTGGCAGAGGCCATAAATGCAACGTCCCTTAAGTACACACGCTCCACTTAGCTAAGATGCCCCGGCCAGACAGGAGTACGCCGAGATAAGACAAGGCGGACACACGGAAAGACGGACAGATAAAGGCGACAGACGGACAGGTAAAGGTCGCTGGCTAAGAGGATCATGTACTACACAGGTCACGGAGGATATTGTATTGCGAAACTGATCTGACGGGAAATCTGCGGCCGCGCGGCGATTGCTCCCTCCAGCGTGGCGAGAGAGAACCCCCTGTCACAATAGATGCTTAAATCATGCTTTATCGCACCCATGCGTCACCTTGCTGGTGTTCACGCCGCCTGTGTTTTATCTGACTGCAAGGAGGCGGCGCTCACCAACCTCCCCAAACGCACCGGACGCCCAGCTTCGAACACCCACACAAAGCTTCGGTACCCACTCAAGGTTTCGAACACTCATCGCTTCATTTCTCACGTCTAATCGATGCGGAGTGGACAGTTAACATCACGATCGCCGCCTCCAAGGACCTTTCGCCGCGCGGTGCTGGACAGTATCCCCCACATCGACCCTCGGATGCAAAAACTCTCCTCTCGAGGCCTTCACTCGTCCCTCAAGCGGCACTGGCATATCCCTGCCAGTGTCGACATTCAGTGAGGTAACTTACGGATACTATTATGCACTCCAGGGCCTCCTCTGCTCCTGCTTGCTGGCGATTCTGCTGAGTGAGATGGAGGAGGAGGAGGAGGAGAACAGGACGAGGAAGGAAAAAAAGGGAAGAGTAGGAGAAAGAGGAGGTAGAGGAGAAACCGATGTAGTAGTAGCAATAGCAGAGGAGAACACAACTCCAAAAAAGAAAGAGGAAGAAAGAAAAGAAGGACGAGGAGGATGAGTGTGTGGATTAGAAATAGAAGTACTGTAGTCGCAGCAAAACCATTAGCAACAAGAGCAGCAGCAGTAGATGTGGAGGAGATAAGACGAATGGGAAGGAGAGATGTAGAGAGGAGGAGGAGGAGGAGAGATGTAGAGAGGGGAAGGAGGAGCAGGAGGAGGAGGAAGAGGAGGAGAGTACAATAATAGTAGTCTAAACTCTCAGCAATAGTATTCGGAACTAAAAGGTGGGAAAAAAAAGGTAGCCATTAGCTTGAAGAGTTCCCTTGTAGTATTTTTTTCCCCTCGCTGCCTTTAAGTTAGTTAGTCGGTCAGTAAGTCATGTCCACTGACAGTGTGAACGAGTTTAATAGACGGAGGGTGTGTTTAAGTCTGCTTTTATGGGAAGCATGTTTAGTTAATTTGCCCTGCCCCACGCTCCCCCCCTCTCTCTCTCTCTCTCTCTCTCTCTCTCTCTCTCTCTCTCTCTCTCTCTCTCTCTCTCTCTCTCTCTCTCTCTCTCTCTCTCTCTCTCTCTCTCAGCATCATGAAGGCATCACAGTTTCCGATATTAAAAAACTTATGCAAGTTCAGTATTTTCGTGTGTGTGTGTGTGTGTGTGTGTGTGTGTGTGTGTGTGTGTGTGTGTGTGTAGCACTTATCCTTATCTCACAAACAACTTCCTAAGAATCGACAGGTCTGCAGCTGATTGTTCTTCCTTTGTTTCTTTGTGTTCCTTACCAACATTGGGATCATTGCGGGGCATCAGTATGTTAATCAAATGATGTACTCTGAGGAGCTGAATGGGTGTACTCGCCTTAGTGGGGACGATAACTGCATCACTGTCAACGAGGCACAGCGTGAGAGAGAGAGAGAGAGAGAGAGAGAGAGAGAGAGAGAGAGAGAGAGAGAGAGAGAGAGAGAGAGAGAGAGAGAGAGAGAGAGAGAGAGAGTGGGGGGGGAAGAGATGCGATGGAGTTCAGTGAGTATACCAATGTAGTCTACACACACACACACACACACACACACCCTATAAGGAGGCTAGCTAGTCAGGTCATTATGGCTGCCAATGTGTGACTGAGGTGCAGACGATCTTGTTCCATCGTGCTGCTCTGGTTCTCCGTCGCTCCTACATTACCCAATTCTCTCTCTCTCTCTCTCTCTCTCTCTCTCTCTCTCTCTCTCTCTCTCTCTCTCTCTCTCTCTCTCTCTCTCTCTCTCTCTCTCTCTCTCTCTCTCTCTCTCTCTCTCTCTCTCTCTCTCTCATTTTCCTTTGCCTCTATTTGGTCACGTGCTTATTCTGACTCTATTTGTCTTCAGTTGTGTCTCTCTTCTTTCAGTATTTGTAAGCAGAGTTCTAGTTTTACTCTCTATTTTTTGGGGATGTTTTCTTTACGCCTTGATCTATTTTCGGAGCGGTGAACAGGGAGCCTTTGCCTGCACCATACTGCATTACATTAAGTTATTTAGCGCAGTTTAACAATTGCGGCTTTTATTGTGTGTGAGTCTCGTTTATTTATTTTTTTCTCTCTCTCTGTTTTTCCTCTACGTATTCTCTTTAACCTTTGATCTATTTTCTTAGAGGAGGGAGGGTGGGGAGATGCCTTCGTCTTTAGCGTGTTGCATTATATTGGGTTATATATTGCAGGTTGCTACACAAATAAAACAGCTGCAGTTTGTTCTTCCTTTTGTTTTGTTTTGTGTTTGTTACATCTTGTCTATATGTATTTTCTTTACTCCTTGATCTGTCCTGTAAACGGTGGAGGGGGAGAGTCCTTTGCCTTTTCTATCCGACATATCACACTTTCTACTATCACAAACAAGGCAGTTGCAGTTTTCTCCTTTCTCCATGTGCTTTCGATCTCATTCTTCAACTTATTAATGACCATCGTGGCTCTGAATTGCTGAGATGAAGGCAAGTGGACGTAATTACCTCATAGCGCTTGACTGATTGATTTTAATTGTTAGTGTCCAGGTGTTGGTGATGAGTCCTGACGTACAACTTGATCCCAAAGAGTGGTGCTGATGAAGCCTGGCACACACCCTTCCTGGAAACTAGCTTCCCTTAATCAAGAGTGTTATTTTTCTTCTCTCTCGCTTGTTTGGTCTCCCTCACCTACTCTTTTCTACGTTCGTTTCTCTCTCTCTCTCTCTCTCTCTCTCTCTCTCTCTCTCTCTCTCTCTCTCTCTCTCTCTCTCTCTCTCTCTCTCTCTCTCTCTCGTGTTCACCCGTAGACTGTTCCTTGTGGCTACTTGCATTGTATTTTCTTGTTTCGTATTTGAAATTGATCTGAAATTATTATTATTATTATTATTATTATTATTATTATTATTATTATTATTATTATTATTATTATTATCAATGTTATCAATGTTATCATTACTACTACTACTACCACCACCCCTACTATTACTACAGGTGGCAGTGGTAGTGTTAGTAGCTGGTGCAGTATATTATCACTTCCTATTGATATTCAAATTAAAGATAGAAAACCGCCCTCTGACAGTAAGTACACACTGAGCCGCCATGAGTGTGGGATAGAATACAGTAAACGTCACCCAGGGGAAATGAGGAGGAGGAGGAGGAGGAGGAGGAGGAGGAGGAGGAGGAGGAGAACAAGAGGCTGAGAGTGGATGAGTTATATGCTCCTCTGTGGTGGCAGGTGTGGGGACCGGTGGCTGGGATGAGACAGGTGATAGGATGCTCTTATTAGCCGGCCGTCAAGCGGTGTGTGTGTGTGTGTGTGTGTGTGTGTGTGTGTGTGTGTGTGTGTGTGTAGGTATGTGAGTGTGCGTGTTTCTAAGTGCCAGAATGTTAAGTGACTCCTTAACTCTTCAGTGAAACACATGCAAAGATCATTAAAGAAAACACGCGTTATACTGTATGATTTGAATGACTTGTTAAGTTACATGCATAGAACAAAGGAATTTTATACTTACGGCTTGCATACTCAAGTCTTAAATTCTCACCGCATGCCAGTCTCCCATAGTAAAGTATTGTAAAGTCCCACAGACGTACTATTATGCCGCAGATTCCTAGGCATCCGAGTCAATGAGCCACGAAGGGACATATCCCTCGAGCCCTCCAGGGTGCCACCTACCGTTTTCGAGTTGAAACCTGTCTGTAACCTCCCGGGCAGCCTCCGTGCACTGCAGTTAAGCATTGTAATCACGGGGTTTGTTATAACGCAGACGGTCCCCGCAGTGTGGTGTCTGGCCGCTTAGAACACTGAAAAGTGCTCGTTGCCTTTGTCTAACTGGCGATTACTCAGACGAAAAACGAAAGAAAATGTAAAGGAAAGTAGGTGTTGTGAGCTGAAAATCTTACTTTATCAGGTGGTAAGTCAAGAAGACAGATGTTGCGTAATTTCTATAATGAATTATGTAAATAAGGGGAATATGTCTTAAGTTTTAACGTTGGAGTGAGAAATCGTTTAACAAACACTGAAAGTGAAGGTGATGTTGGCGTTGATGAAAATGGTGATGGTGATGATGTTCTGCTATGGCAGTTTGAATGAGAAAAGTGACGTACATAGCAAAGGAGGGAAATAATGGACAAAGAAATAGGAAAAAATAAATAGGATGCGTGAGGCAAGGAGAAAGATGCACGTGGAAGTAAATTATTGATAAAGGGGAGAGACAGGAAGAAAACTGGCTTGAAATATTAGAGTGAAAGACGAGAAGGATAGTGAAGAAATGTGAGGATAAAAGATGGAAGAGGCTGGTTGAAGAAGTCCTTGGGGGAAGGTCATCTTGTAAAAAAAAGTGCTGAATGAAAATGTGAACCAAAGAGAACAATAATGGGAAATGCTGATATCTCTCTCTCTCTCTCTCTCTCTCTCTCTCTCTCTCTCTCTCTCTCTCTCTCTCTCTCTCTCTCTCTCTCTCTCTCTCTCTCTCTCTCTCTCTCTCTCTCTCTCTCTCTCTCTCTCTCTCTCTCCCGTACACATCCTTCTCTTCCTCCTTCCATCCATCCTTCTTTCTCCATCATCTTCGTATTCTGCCGGCAAATCTTGAGATGAGGAGGAGATTGAAAAGGTAAAATGGAGGACACGGGGCAGGTGTGTAGAGAGGGGGGCGGGTTCCCGAGGCCTCGCTAGTGTGAACCAAAGGACAGCTGCATGGAGGACCCTTCACCTGGCTCCTCCTCCTGCTGGGGACGAAGGCAGGTGTTAGGGATGCTTTGTCTGACACACACACACACACACACACACACACACACACACACACACACACACACGGACCTCGCACAGCTGTGGGATATTATCGTCGTACTTTTGTTTGCTTGATTGGGTGTTTTTTTTTCTTAGTTTAAGTAATTGTTTTATTTTCTTGTGTAGTTGTTCGTGCGTTTTTATTTTTAGTGTTGTTGTTGTTGTTGTTGTTGTTGTTGTTGTCGTCGTCGTATTACTACTACTACTACTACTGCTGCTGCTGCTATCATCAGAGGTAGTAATGATGGTAATGATAGCAATAGTAATAGCAATGATGGTAGTAGCTATAATAGTTTCGACATCATAGTATAATATAGACATCAGTATTTCATAAATTACGTTTTTTTTTCCTTATTTGTAAACAAGACAACTTTTTATTACTCTTTAAACCTGCTTCATCATTGTTGACTCCATTCAAGCACTGTATCTCCGTTAACCGCCTCTAACGGTGATGAACACAATGTAAACTTTCTTTCCTTCACCTCATGCTATTTAGAACATGTGTCAGCATCTTCTTGCGACGCATTGTGCGCCCAAAAGCGATTTGAAATGTACACTGGCCTCGTCAGGGATTGTACTTTTTTTGTTACGTTGGGAAATAGTACGTAAAAAGTTGTGATTTGTATTCATTCCTTGTTTGATAGTTCATTACAATACTTTATTACTCTTGTTCATTGTATATTACTTCCCTCCATATGGTGGACGCTTGATTCCTGTGAGACCTCATTGTTACGTGGGAATGTAGTGCATGGAAAAAAAGTTATTTGTATTAAGTCAGTTTTATGATTCATAACAAAACTTCACTAAAGTACGTAAGTTGCATTGTTTCTATCGATGTGGTGTACACTTGCCTCTTAGATGACTGTACTCTGTTGTTACATTGGAAAATGATGCATAAAAACATAATTTGTCTCTAATTTTTTTGCAGTACTTTATTACATCACTTGCCCCAAGACGATGTACTGTGCTTTTAATTCTTTTAAAAGCTGCAGCAGTGTACCCTTTTTATCAGATGGGAGAGTGGCAAAAAGCAGTACAAAATAAGTGCTTTAACCTATTATTTACATATTTCACTCCACCTTCTTCAGGATAATGCACAAAATATTCTCCATATTCATCTTCTCAGAAAAAAAGGGTAATGATCTGTCTCCATTCTTAACATCACATTACTTTCTTTCATTACATAACTTTCTTGAACATGTGCACTCCCAGTCCACAGCAATACAATCCTTTGTTACATAAAAGAATAAAAAATGTGAAAAAAAGTGGTGATCTGTTTCCATTTTTTACATTACATTCCTTCATTTCAACAAATACACACAATTCTCAACAATACATTCTTTTGTTACGTGAGAGAATATGTAGAGAAAAAAAAGTGGTGATTTGTCTTCATTATTCAGCTGAGTGATCTGCGCCACTCTCTCTTCTCGGGTGACGCAGGATAAGGCTTTCCCAGTGGCGCGCCTCTAGCTCTGTGCTACGCCTGACCAGAGGGTTTTGATTGAAGGGGAAACGCGATACACACAGCTTCGTCCTCTGTCCCCACTCTCATATGTTCCGCGCTGTCTCCGTTTTCTTCTGGGGTCTCTCCTCTTTTACTTCCTCGTTCTTTCGCCCCCCTTCCGTCTCCTTAATGTTAGTCTTCCTATTCCTTTTTTGTTTCTGTCTTGTTCTTCTCGTCGTCCTCTTCCTCGATTTGATTTCTTTTTCTTCTGTCCGTCATCATGTTCTTCTTTTTGTTCTTGTTCGTGTTTTTCTTTTCTCCTCTCCTATCCTTTCCTCTTCGCGGTTCCATCTTCCTTTCATGCTCTTCTTATTCCTTGATGTCTTCCTTCTTCTTTTCCTCCTCCGCATCCTCGTTTTTTTTTCCACTTTTCCTCTTCCTCTTCTAAATCCAATATCATCCCTTCATCCTTGTCTCCCTCCGTTCTCTCCCCTCCTTCCTTCACCCATCCCTCCTCTCCCCTTCACAGACACCCTCGCCACACCACTGGTCAGCGAGATTATATCCTCCATATCCTTCATATCCTTCATATCCTGACAGCAACTGCTCCCACCTGCTCGCTCTGTATTCTGCTTCTTCCTTATTTCTACTTTTTTTTCTCCCTCTCTTTCTGTTTTTGTATCCATTTCTCCGCTAATGTTGATCTCTTTACTGTTTGTTGTTATTTTTTCACTTTTTCCCTCCCCCTCTCTCTCTCTCTCTCTCTATCCACGTGCTTGCTCCGTCTCCTTTCCTTCATTACCTTGATTCTTTTTCTCTCTCACCTCCACCTGCTTCATCCCCCCCCCATTCCCTCTCCTCTTTCTTCTCTCCCTCTCTCCCACAGCTTCGTCCTCTGTCCCCACTCTCTCTCTCTCTCTCTCTCTCTCTCTCTCTCTCTCTCTCTCTCTCTCTCTCTCTCTCTCTCTCTCTCTCTCTCTCTCTCTCTCTCTCTCTCTCTCTCTCTCTCTCTCTCTCTCTCTCTCCCCCCTTGCCTTTCTTTCCTTCCCCCTCCACCTGCTTCGCCCCCTCCCCCTCCTTCCTTGCCTCTGTCTCTCCACCTGCTCTGGCTCCTCCCTCCTTCCAGCCGTCCCTCCTTGTCCTTCCTTCCACCTGCTATCCCCCAGTTACCCCCCTGTCTCTCCCTTTTCCTCCCTTCTCTGTATCCTTCAGCTCCTCCCCCTCTGCTCCCCCATCTTTCAGTCCCCGAAATTATCTATTCTGATTTCCTCCCCCCTCCCCCTTTTTTTTTTTTTTGCTTTTTACTTTATTTTATCCTTCTCTTTTCTCTTCATTTTCTACATGTTATTTTCTTATTCTTAATTCTATTGTTCGTACTTTTTTTCTCTTCCTTTTCCTTTTTTTTCCTCATTTTTTTATCTCCTTTTCTCCTCTTCCTCCTCTTCCTTCTCCTCCTCTTCTACTTACCTATCCTGCATTTTTCATTAATATTTGCTGTAGAATAGTTATATAAACAGCTTAGTAGAACCTCGAGGTCTGTTGTTATTTGTCTTCTTTGTATTCCTCCTCCTCCTCCTCCTCCTCCTCCTCCTCCTCCTCCTCCTCCTCCTCCTCCTCCTCCTCCTCCTCCTCCTCCTCCTCCCTTTTTCTATCCTCCTCTGTTACCTTCTCTACTGCTGTTTTCACTGCTTCTCTTTTCCTTCCTTCTATCTTGTCTTCTCCTATTTACACCTATTCTTTCTTCCTCCTCTTCCCGTGTTTACTCTAGCACCTCCTCCTCTTTCCCTTCCTCCTGTTTTGTTTTCTCTGCTCCTGTTTACATATTCATTCTCTCCTCCTCCTCCTGTGTCCACTCCCACACCTTCTCCACCTGCCCATCGCGGCGACACCAGCGTAGAATAAAAGTGAACCCGCTTTGTCATTGAACGTAGTTACAGTCATTGTGTCTCCCCAGTCCGGACCTTCCTTATCGGCCGTCTCTCTCTCTCTCTCTCTCTCTCTCTCTCTCTCTCTCTCTCTCTCTCTCTCTCTCTCTCTCTCTCTCTCTCTCTCTCTCTCTCTCTCTCTCTCTCTCTCTCTCTCTCCCCTGTTCTCCTTTCTTTTCCTCTCCCCTGTTCTCTCCTCCTCCTCCTCCTCCTCTTATCGCTTTCCCAGTATTATCGCTCCTCTGCCCAGCCCTAGTTACAAAACACGTCATAAAGAAACATCATCAGTCGTCCTCCTTCACCTTCCCTTTCCTCTTCCTCCTCCTCATCATCATCATCCTCCTCCTCCTCCTCTCCCTCCTCTTCGTCCCTCTCGTCCTTGTCCTCATCTTCATATAGGTCTGTTATACATTACCTGCATTTTTTTCTTCTTCGCCTTCCGTCGTTTCCTTAGTGGTGTGTTGATGTCATGTACTCCATGAATCTCTTCCTGCTGTTTTTGTCCCTTTTGTCCTTTGTGACTCTGCTCAATAAAATGATCATGTGTAGATTTGGTTACCTTGGCCATGCACCTCCTTTGTGTTGTGGTAGGGTAAGGATCACGATACCAGATCAGGGAATAAGTTGCAATGGAGTGTAGTTTCTAATAATACCTTTGAGTAACTTTTTGACTTCTATAATTTCATCCCTCCATCTCATACTTTTGCACTTGTATCGTAATTTCTATCCCTGTATCTCACTCTTTCGCAGTTCTATCGTAATATCGTCCCTCCATCTCACTCTTGCCTTCCCCTTCCCACTTCTATGTTAATGTCAAAAGAGGCACCAGAAACGCAAGGAAGGAAAGATAATAAAGATGCAAGATGATGAAGAGTTGAAGTGAGGAGTCTGTCTGTGATGGGTCTTCTCCCTCCCCCCTCGCTCCCTTCTTCCTTCAAAGGCGCGCGCTCCTAAAACGCTCCCAAGTTCCTCCAGGCGTGTGTGGGACCAGGCGAACTTGACCCTCAGACACGAGCCGGACCATAAATCACGCAGTTTTCACCCGCGCAGGACACCCGAGGGAGCTGAGAGGGTATAACTTCACTGATGGTGGTGGTGGTGGTGGTCATGGTGGTGGTGGTGGTTGTCTTACCTTGTTTTCTTTCTGTTTCTTGGTTGAATTTTGGTCTTTCGTTCTTGTTCTTGCTTTGGGTCTCTCATTTATTTTCTCGGTTATTGAATCTCTCTCTCTCTCTCTCTCTCTCTCTCTCTCTCTCTCTCTCTCTCTCTCTCTCTCTCTCTCTCTCTCTCTCTCTCTCTCTCTCTCTCTCTCTCTCTCTCTCTCTCTCTCTCTCTCTCTCTCGCTCGCTTCTAGACTCCATTTCCCTCATACTCTCAACGCCTCTCAATCTTCCTCTTAAAACACACACACACACACACACACACACACACACACACACACACACACACACACACACACACACACACACACACACACACACACACACACACACACACACACACACACACACACACACACACACACACACACACACACACACACACACACTGTAATCCAAAACTCACACAGCCTTGAAGAACTTGATGCATAATGTGCCCTCCGTTTAACAAAGTCAATAAATACGAAGTGTTTATGGCGACAAGTGCATTTTATTGGAGGATTTTCTCATATTCCCATTTCGTTTCACTTATTTTCACTCACGTCCTTGAGATTGTGAAGTGTATTTAGCTCATCTTATTTTATTTCCTATTGTTTCAGATGCGCGACTTGAGACCTTGGGAGGCGCCTGCTTGTGAATGTAAGTGTTGTGTGTCCTTCATTTGTGTATTGGATTTCTCTAAGTAGGTTGGGTTTAGTTTGGTTACGTTACGTTTAGTTGCTTCTGGTTTGGTTTAGTTACATCTGGTTTGGTTTGCGTTTGGCTTAGTTAGGTTGAATAAGGTTAGATAGGTTAAGTTGATTTAAGGTTAAGTTCAGGTGAAGTAAGGTTAGGTTAGGTAAGATAAGGTTAGGTTGATTTAGGTTAGGGTAGGTGAGGTTAGGTAAGGTAATGCTATGTTAAGATTACGTTAAGTGTTGTTATATTAAGGTGGTTATGTTAGGAATATAAGATGAAGTTATATAAAGTTAGGTTAGGTTACATCAACATCAGGCTAGGTAAGGCTATGCATGTTATGTAATGTAAGATGAAGTTGGGTAGAGTTAGGTTTGGTTAGGTTAGATACGGTTATCTTTATGTGATCCGGTGGGTGACACTGAAAAGAAGAGGCTGAGGACTATAACTTAGACGTCCTTTTCTTTCTGCTCACGTTTGGGGAATAAGTTACGCCAGTATTTCAACGCCGGTTCAGAGTTACAACCTGCACATGAGCGGCGGGAGGGACGGCGGTGCTCGAAATTTTCCATTGATTCTTCACGGTACATTCGGTCGTCGTTTTCTGGTCCTCCGTCAGGCACGAACTGGGCATTAATCCGTCAAGGTCCCCTGCCCAGCCAGCCCCACCCAATCCTCCCCGCCCCCTCCTTGTCCCTCGCTACCCCTCTCACGGCATCATCTGCGGAGGAAGAGGGAGGGGAGGAAGGGTTGAGGGGAGCAGCCCGTCATGATGCGGCAGCAGATAATTTGTACACGACCCAGTTGATTGCCGTCTGATTAGTCGTGAGGGGAGCACTGGGCGCGTGGGGCGGGAAGGAGAAGGCAAGACCAACACCAAGACTGAGACTGTTTTGAGGGGATGGCATGGGATGGAATGAGTGGAATGCCTCTCCAGTCCCTTGTATGGTGACCGCGCGGAGGTGGTCACTTCAAGACAGCGATGGGAGGGTTGCGGGAGGAAGACAGGGTACAGGGAAGGAAGGGAGGTTGGCATGATAAACGAATCCTTGAAAGTAAATAACCGCCCCTGAAGGGATTTAACAATTACTATCCATCTTGAGCTCGTTTGTTCTGCGGCACCGCGCGTACTACACTTCCCCTCGCCTCGCCTCGCGCTGGTCAGTCCTCCGCGGGCTGCAGTAGTCCGCCGAAATGTGACTGCCTTGAAAAGCAAATAGACGCGCTGATAAGATCGCCAGCCGTCGACAATTACAGAGGCAGGAAAGATATAAGGCGCCTAGTGGGAAAGGGGGTGAGGGAAAGGAATCCGAGGACAGCCGTGAGGGTTTAAGAGAGAGATGCACAAAAACCTTCGATCTGGCGTGATAGCATCAAAGGGAGACCCGCTGGTGTGCCGCTGCGCTGGATAAGAGCCGTCAAGAGTGCCGAGGGAAACGGGTGGGCTGCCCTCGTGCTTCCTGTCCTCTCACGTGCTGGATGAACACAAGTTTCCACAAGAATTTTCCTCTTTTCCTTCCCTTTCAAAATGAGGGCAAGCGCGTTTCAATTATTACACGGTTTTCACAAGTGATTTTGGATACAGTCATGCACACAAACACTCATTTTACTGTAACTTTACTGTAAAATATAAGTTTGCGTTATTGAAATATTAGCACTGGGAGAATTTATCGCGAAATCGCAACTTATGTAACATGTTATGTAAGCAAAACATTTTATCAGCATGCAAATTGGTAAAGTATGTTGGTAGTACTGGCCACATGCATGAAATATAAAGGGTGCAGAAATAACACGTTGCCCTTTCGTCCTGAGAGACAACGAAGAGAAGTGGCAAGCAAGGTCTGGGAACGACGTATGTATAAGATAAAAACAGAACATAATCACCATTATGCGTCTCGATGCATATCTGGAAATGTTTATTACTCCAGATACTGATGACTTGAGCCGATAAACTGTTCCTGAATGGACGCCTCGCCCCGGCCCGGCCACTAATAGTACTGAGGAGACTCGTACATCACCACGGCGCGTCCGGTCCAAGTGTTATTACTCCCACTATATCACGCGCTGCACCGAGAAGTACTACCGGCTACAGCCCGCTAGTCCCTGTTTTCGTTAATGGAAAAGGAAAGAAGGAAGAGAGAAAGGGTTAAGAGAGGAAGATGTAATTAAGAGTGGAAAGAAAAAAAGCGTAGCCGGTGGCAGTGCAGGGATTAATGAGGTGAAAAGAAGCTCCCGGGAGAGATTAGCGATCCAGGAGGCAGATTAACAGCTCTGTACTGTGGTTGGAGGTGGAGCGGGCACCGAGCCGCTGAGGAATGCGTTTGAAGCTGCGCCGGACTGGAAAATCGAGGAGAAAGTTGAAAAGAACCGCTGCACTGAAAGAAAAGAAAATTCGTTGTGGATAACACGATAAAAGAAAATATTAAGAAACTCCAAAGGAAAACATTAAGGAACTATTTCGAACATTAAAAGCAGACATGATGGAAAAATGTCAGTCTTTTCAAGCAGAGAGGGAGCGAGTGCTTGAGTGAGTGTGTGTGAGAGAGAGAGAGAGAGAGAGAGAGAGAGAGAGAGAGAGAGAGAGAGAGAGAGAGAGAGAGAGAGAGAGAGAGAGAGAGAGAGAGAGAGAGAGAGAGGGGAGATGGAGGGAGAAGGGTGAGCAAGGCGCCTCCCTCCAGCGGCGTGGCAGACCGGTGTCTTTGATGCGAAAGAATTGGATCTGAAATCTAGGATAATTCATCTGACCCTGAACATATCAAGGGGAAGAAAACAACATCCTCCTCTGATTATGCGACTTTTCCATAAATTTGTCGTGAAAAATCGAAGGCAGTTTACATTTAACACGGTTATTACGTGGAATACAATTGACTAAACGCTCCGCTCTCGTCACGGTGATTAGGAGCCTGTGAACGACGACCCTTGGTTTCAACCCTAAGCAGGCGGTAAATAAGAGTCTGCCTTGCGCCTGTCGCTAGATTCAGAGGCTAACAAGAGCAGGGAAAGGGAGAGACAAGACTCCAACAAGCGTGCACACTAGGCGGCGAACTGAGATAAACTTCTTCACGGAGATCTAGGCGAGATACTGAAAAACGATCTGGTTCTGGATAGCCTGGAATCTTCATGCCAGGGCAGTAAGGGAGCGACTGACCATGTACTAACTTAGCTCCATTACCTCCCGTATGAATGTGCGTGTGTGCGTCGGTATTACTTAACCCACATTACGTTACGCCTTATTACATCTGGCATTTGCACTTTCGCCTCGAGTTGGAGTCTGAGCGCCGGGTCAACTGACTCACCTGATGTCGGGCAGGGTCTGATCATCACCTGAGTCTTGCCACCCCGAGGGATTGTCCGCGGGCAAGGGAGAGAGAGAGAAAGAGAGAGAATGGCATGGAATTACCGACCACACAGACACGGGCAGAGTGAGATGGGGGTGCTGCTGTCTGAAATTTAAATAGAGGAAGAGAGAGAGAGAGAGAGAGAGAGAGAGAGAGAGAGAGAGAGAGAGAGAGAGAGAGAGAGAGAGAGAGAGAGAGAGAGAGAGAAGGAGGAAACCGGTCAATTCTCCATAAATAAGTAAAATAAGACTAGAAATGTAAAAAAAAGACAATCTGCTTATGATAAATACAAGATAGAGTAAAATAAGATAAATAAAATAAAAAAATCGCTCTGCTTATGATAGATGTGAGATAAAGACGGCTAGACAACAGCCAGACCCAATAAACATTAGCATTACCGCGTCTTCCCTGCGCAAGACAAATGAGTGGGTGAGGTGTAATCTCGAGTCACACCCCCATCCTTATCGTAATAACACATTTCCACGAGTCCTCTGGTTTGCTTGATATTATAAGTACGTGGGAAAATATTTATTGGTTGTGCTCTTGCCTATAATACTAACTACGCTTGCATCTTACTCCGCTTGTTGATCTGATAATGACGTTAAGGTCGCGTGTGTGAGTGTGGGAGTGGGGAGTGTTGTGGATCCAGCAGTGGACGGTTTAAAGCTGCTTAGTTGTTGCAAAGTGGTGTTCGCTTTTTCTAGTTTACGAGAGTGGTTAATTTCCTGATTTTCAAAAGTGATCAGGTAAATTTGTGAATAGAGATGATAAGTGAATACAGAGACATGCGTGAGTAGTTTTTATAAAGGAACTGCCACGTGTAGACCTTATTGTTTCTTACAGCTTCCATTATATTCTTACGTTCTTTCGCTAAGCCCTTTGACTTTAGTGACTTAGGTTTACGAAGTACTTACTGATGTTAACCAGCAATAAAGAACTTAAATTGCTGTTTGGAGACCATACAAGCTGCTGAAAGACTATAAAACACGGCAATGAAAGGTTAAGTAGCTTGGAAAGGTGTGGCTTAAGAAAACGGTCCATCATTTCGTACTCCACCATTACTCATTCCTTGTTGCAGAAAATCCAGGGTCTCAGTCTCATGGGATTACCATTTCTCTTACATAAGGACAGCTGTGTGCTTCTTACGCGCGTCCATTTGCATCAGTAAAGCGTGGTGGGTATGGAGACGCCTCGGGCATGAAAGATTGCTGTCTGCTTCCATAAAGGTTTGCAATATCTGCCTAGGCTCTTGAAATACTGCAATAGTACCTGGTATGTACAAGGCCAGGGAGAGAGAGAGAGAGAGAGAGAGAGAGAGAGAGAGAGAGAGAGAGAGAGAGAGAGAGAGAGAGAGAGAGAGAGAGAGAGAGAGAGAGAGAGAGAGAGAGAGAGAGAGAGAGAGAGTATGAGAGAATACCAGACACAGAAGCGGTAATACAAGACAGCCTGGTTCAGCAAGACTGGGTACTATTGTCCCTACCAAATAAGTCTATACAACACCTGCTTCAGGAGTGGGTGATCCAGTTCGTATTTTGACGGTCTTATGGATGCACTATAAAGACATGGCTTTCTTGGGAATCAATCCAATTATTTCTATATATGACGATCTCGGTGGTTGTCTTAATTCACATTTGTAAGTTTTTTTTTTTCTGTGGAGAGTGGTCATATCTCAGCAGATCAAAGAAACCTTAATTGCTTTAGTTGGCTCACCCTTCATGAATTTTAGAATACTTAAAAAAAAAAAATAAAGGTCATTGTAGTAGAGTATCGTGTTTGCATTTTCTTAAAAAAAAAAATGGAACTGGTTTTACTGATCCTTTAAATGTGGTCAGAAGCAGGAAGACTGAGGGAAACTCTAATAGAAAAAAAAACTGTTTTAGGTCAAACAGTAAAGTTAAATTAAAGTAAATAGTTTAATAACTTAGAGTTGACAGTAAAGCCTTACGGTTTTTTTATATTAAGATAAGGATTCTTCAGGAGGCATAGTAGATCCAGATGTGTTCTGATTTTCACTACCAAAAATGGAAAAAAGCATAAATCTTTATTGTGTGTGTGTGTGTGTGTGTGTGTGTGTGTGTGTGTGTGTGTGTGTGTGTGTGTGTGTGTGTGTGTGTGTGTGCGTGTGCGCGCGCGCGCCACAGGAGTGTGGATGTACTGTCGGGCTTGTACCGTAATGCCCGCGGCCCAGCACCATTGGCCAAGTGCAGGTCTCGGAACTCAGCTGCATATTACTCTTATAAGCGTGGTATTTGGGGGCACTGGTCCTTGCCTAGGGGTGAAACACTTCATATGATTAAAATAAATATACTCTATTTTTCGTACCCATGTATTTCCTTGGATAGCTGAGGAAATTCGAGGGTTTGTGTTTTTTTTTTTTTGTGGAAGGAACTTTATGATTTCAGGAGTCGTTCGTGTTATAAGCTGATTTTGTGATATTTTCCGCTTTTCTGATAACAAGTATGTACAGTTTGTTGATGATCGGGTTTGTATTCATGTTGTAACGCGTATGTGTTTAACAAGTGATGGTAATAGTTTTCAGTAACGGATTCTTTTTCTTTCCTTTCTTTGCTTGTTTTTTTTTTTCGTCTTTTATTTATTTCTTCTTCTTCTTCTTCTTCTTCTTCTTCTTCTTCTTCTTCTTCTTCTTCTTCTTCTTCTTCTTCTTCTTCTTCTTCTTCTTCTTCTTCTTCTTCTTCTTCTTCTTCTTCTTCTTCTTCTTCTTCTTCTTCTTCTTCTTCTTCTTCTTCTTCTTCTTCTTCTTCTTCTTCTTCTTCTTCTTCTTCTTCTTCTTCTTCTTCTTCTTCTTCTTCTTCTTCTTCTTCTTCTTCTTCTTCTTCTTCTTCTTCTTCTTCTTCTTCTTCTTCTTCTTCTTCTTCTTCTTCTTCTTCTTCTTCTTCTTCTTCTTCTTCTTCTTCTTCTTCTTCTTCTTCTTCTTCTTCTTCTTCTTCTTCTTCTTCTTCTTCTTCTTCTTCTTCTTCTTCTTCTTCTTCTTCTTCTTCTTCTTCTTCTTCTTCTTCTTCTTCTTCTTCTTCTTCTTCTTCTTCTTCTTCTTCTTCTTCTTCTTCTTCTTCTTCTTCTTCTTCTTCTTCTTCTTCTTCTTCTTCTTCTTCTTCTTCTTCTTCTTCTTCTTCTTCTTCTTCTTCTTCTTCTTCTTCTTCTTCTTCTTCTTCTTCTTCTTCTTCTTCTTCTTCTTCTTCTTCTTCTTCTTCTTCTTCTTCTTCTTCTTCTTCTTCTTCTTCTTCTTCTTCTTCTTCTTCTTCTTCTTCTTCTTCTTCTTCTTCTTCTTCTTCTTCTTCTTCTTCTTCTTCTTCTTCTTCTTCTTCTTCTTCTTCTTCTTCTTCTTCTTCTTCTTCTTCTTCTTCTTCTTCTTCTTCTTCTTCTTCTTCTTCTTCTTCTTCTTCTTCTTCTTCTTCTTCTTCTTCTTCTTCTTCTTCTTCTTCTTCTTCTTCTTCTTCTTCTTCTTCTTCTTCTTCTTCTTCTTCTTCTTCTTCTTCTTCTTCTTCTTCTTCTTCTTCTTCTTCTTCTTCTTCTTCTTCTTCTTCTTCTTCTTCTTCTTCTTCTTCTTCTTCTTCTTCTTCTTCTTCTTCTTCTTCTTCTTCTTCTTCTTCTTCTTCTTCTTCTTCCTCCTCCTCCTCCTCCTCCTCAGACTCGTTCAAGTGAAGACAAATAAGCCGTAACATCGAGGGACGCGCTAATGTGGCTCCCTCTTGATACCTAACAAGAAGCTGAACACAACTACCTCCCCATCGACGCTCTGACCTCTTAACCTCTTAACCACAGGGTTGTCAGTCAGTGGCTGGCATTCTGAAACACTCTGCTCTCTCACCGTGACCATTTTCGAAGGCCACAGTGATGATTAGCCGGGTTCTCAAGAGTGTTTCTCCTGTTGATAATGTAGATAAGTTGTTTATCTGTCGCTAGAATCATAAGAACATTCTTGAAAATATGTGTAACTTCAACTATAGCCTTTTGAAAGCAATCGAGGAGCGGTCAGAAGTATTTCAAAATATGGTTCAGTGGCGCGTTCTGGACATCCCACCAACCAAAGAGCCTAACCTCACGTCACGCACTTGTTAACCCTGATTTATTTACTGATGTGAGGGAGAGAGAAAGAAGAGGTGAAACTGGATCAATTTAACCAGTGACTTGCCGGAATTCTGCAGCCAATTACCCATTGGTGGAGTGGCCGCAGCGAAAGATAATGTGATAGTTTTTGAGGGAAGGGAAGAAAAGGAAAATAGCCCAGCAGGAACACGAAACAATGAGGGTAGTGGTGGTGGTGGTGGTGGTGGTGGTGGTGGTGGTGGTGGTGTTGCCGCCAGGTGCCGCCACCCTCCGTGGACCTCTGCCTTTACCTTGTCCTTTGCAGCGTGTCCTTCAAGGGGGCAATACTCTCTCTCTCTCTCTCTCTCTCTCTCTCTCTCTCTCTCTCTCTCTCTCTCTCTCTCTCTCTCTCTCTCTCTCTCTCTCTCTCTCTCTCTCTCTGCACATTAATAAATTCCTGTTTTTGAAGTATGTATTAAGTTCATTCGTTTCAATTTCATTATTTTTTTCTTGTACTTTCGTTACCAATTAAACAGTTATCTTCTCAACTTCCATAATTTTTACTTGATAAGCAGGTTCCTTAAGCAAGCGCTTGAGTGAGGGGCCACATTTGCCTGCTTGCTTGCGGCCCTACATGTTCAGAGTGCTGAGAAATATAAACTCTTTTAAAATTTAGTGAAAGTACGTACGTATGCGTGTGTAGAGAGCGTAAGGGTGTTATATATTATAGATGACTGAAGTGGGTGGCTTTGTTCAATGCGTTAAATAAAATTGTTTCCACACACACACACACACACACACACACACACACACACACACACACACACACACACACACACACACACACACACACACACACACACACACACACACACACACACACACACACACACACACACACACACACACACACACACACACACACACACACACACACACACACACACACACACACACACACACACACACACACACACACGTTTTCCCAGCTGTTATTAATACTCCTGCATATCTTGGTCTCATCAGGCACCTCTATTACAATGGCTGTTAAGTGATATGTTTACGCCGAGGAAAAAAGGAAAATACTGACTAGGAATAAACCGAGAGAAAGGTGAAGGAATGGAAGGAGAGATAGATGAAAGAGATAGAAAGAGGAGAATGAAGGAAAGAGATGAATGAGAGAAAAAGACAGTCACACACACACACACACACACACACACACACACACACACACACACACACACACACACACACACACACACACACACACACACACACACACACACACACACACACACACACACACACACACCTGTAAGTAATAGATAATTTTAAACATCGCTGTCATGTATCCCTTTGTTTTTCATTCCTTCACTCCTCTTCGTCTCTCTGCATACCGTCCTGTTCCTAGCATTCTTCACTTTCTCTTTTCTCTTCACCATTCTTGCTTTATTATAACTCACTGGGTGCTCATTGTTACCATTAGTTTATCCCTCTTCCTTTATCGTCATCATTTGTTAATATTCAAAGCACTATGAATGGAAGATGTACGGAGACAGCAAGGAGAAGAGGTTACTTCTATTCTTTCGTGTTGCAAAGTTATTGGAAAGACTGTTTTTTGCAAGAAGTGTCAAAAAATGCAGATAATCATAGAAAAAATGTCAAGGAGAGAAAAAGCTAATAGCACAGCACAGTGATCACACATAGGAAAAATAATGAGGCAATATTGAAGGAAATAAAAATAAATGCAGGTAATTATAGAAGAAAAAATCGTCAAACAGAAAAGAAAAAAAATTATAGCGCCGCGCAGTGACCACGAGCCGGGGAAATTAGAATACATATAACACTCCAATGTAGGAATGTTCAGTCGGCCATGCACTGCACCTGAATTAAGATTACAAGATAAGAATCCAATTACGCGGCCTTCGTAAACGTTGGGTGTTGTGTGTTCCCCTCATTAGCCTTCCCTGCACCGCATCACGGACCGGGGTTATGTTGCCTTTTCATGGGCTGGCGGTGAATATGCGAGTCCCGGCCACTTCGAACCGTCACTTTTCGCCTCATTTTCATGCAGGAGCTGGTGGTGATCGGCGGCGAGGCAGTTACTGTTGATTAGAGCAGGTGAACATTATTTTTCCTTTCCTCCTGTGACCTTGAATCATTCTCGCGTTCCACTGCATTTTTTTTTTTTTTCATTTTTATTTATTCATCAGTTTCACGTTAATGACGACGCCGGAGCGACCCACACCATTCCTGCCTTCACATATTGCATCCGTGTTTATCTTTTTTTTTTTTTTTTTATTTAATTACGCCTACCTTCCTCTTTTACCTTTGGGCCCCGAAATCAGTATGGGCTCTTTGTATTCAGTTTTTGTTTAATTGTATACGATTATCTTTCGTTTACCCCGTGTTTCTGATGAGAAGTATAGGAACGACACCTGGTTATTAATTTTCAACAGGTATTCCACCCCAAGACCCTCCCAGACTAGTGGTTGACTATTCTAGTTCATTACGATGAAATAACCACTTTCGTTTCTTTTTTTCTTTATTTTTTTCTTTAATAATGTGGTATTTCCTTCTGTTTCCTGCCGGCACGTTGTCAGAGGGAGGGTTAGGTGGGGAGAAGCCTTGTTTTATGGTGTCCAGGTTTTCCACGTGCGGTTCAGTTAGTGTTGCGTACATCAGCACATCGCCGTCTCGTTATGCAACAACAGGTCTTCCGGTAAATGTGTTTCGTCGTATCTCTCTCTCTCTCTCTCTCTCTCTCTCTCTCTCTCTCTCTCTCTCTCTCTCTCTCTCTCTCTCTCTCTCTCTCTCTCTCTCTCTCTCTCTCTCTCTCTCTCTCTCTCTCTCTCTCTCTCTCTCTCTCTCTCTCTCTCTCTCTCTCTCTCTCGGGTGTGTGTGTGTGTGTGTGTGTGTGTGTGTGTGTGTGTGTGTGTGTGTGTGTGTGTGTTTGCTCGTGGGCACGCGTGTATTCGCAAGAACACCCATTGCACCACCAGGCTTCTGAATAAAACTTCATCATTGCCTATGATGTGAAAGATTTCCTCACTGAAGGTGTTCGTCAGTTAAGACTTATGAATCGCATCATCCTGTAAGTCATCGCGGCGTTTTCCAGCGGCTTTCGGCGGCGGAGAGGCTGGCGGGTGTCTAGACGGCGCGATGGCCAGCCGCCTCTGCCACCGTCGTGGAATACTGAGTAGCGCCCTGCACATCCATTGTGGCGGCGGTGAGGCCAGTCATCAGTCGTTCCTGTTAATTAATTCGGTCCCACTCATTCACTCCCTAGTGATCTGTAAAAGGAGTGCCCGTGCTGTCTACACATTAAGGATAACCCACCGTCCTGCCCGCTCGCCCGCCGTACGCCACTCTCAGCCCCGCCCGCCTCCACAGTGCAAAACGCTGCTAATTAACTGCCGGCACTCCACCGAGGCAGTAAGTCAGGCTGGAAATATATATACACGTGTCTTACAGAACTTTCCGCGGATGTTGTAAAACCAGCTAGTAATGAACCTTAAAAACCCGGCGAGGAGTTGATGGCTAGCGGCTGCCCGGCTTAATCCACCGACTCCTCCCACTTGGCGAGCGTCTCCATAAATCACCTTTAAGTCTTACAAGTGGCTATTACTACCTGCCTATTGATAATGGCGCTTAGTGGGTAGCTGTATGGGCAGGCTAAGGCAGGCTCGCACGATAGATCAGTGCTGGAACACGAATGACGAGTGTACATCATGATGCGAGGCACACACACCCAGTCTTTCTGTGTAGACAAATTGTGCGCCTCAGGAATATACAAATTATCACCTAATACTATGGAGTGAAAGCTGGGGCGTGTTCCTACTTCCCCTTTTAGGCTCTTGATTGGATAGCGATGTTTTCTCTCCCCACTCGTTGTCTAAAAGAGCACAAAAGGAAATTTGTAAACTGCCTCGTTGAGATATTGTTGTCCTTTATTGAAATACTATAAAAGGAATGAGACACAAAGGAACACAGTAGAGGAACAAACAGTAGCTTACAAATTCGGATGGAATGTGTAGGATGAAAGAGAAAGATGAGATGGTGTGTGTGTGTGTGTGCGCGTGTGTAGGATGGTGTGGCAGCGTAGCGACATGTGCTGGTGGAGGGAGGAAGAGAGGGAAAAGGGAGAGATTAGCGTGGCAAGGCGGCATAGCGTGAGGAGGGATGAAGGAGGAAGGTGTAGACAGTCTAGCCTTGAGTCCGGTTTCACAAGAATAGAAATCTAATGGGGATAATTTGATATGATGAGTGGCCCGACCAATTTCCCTCACAGCCTCCTCTCCTTTTCTTTATGTCTCTCCCTCGCCCTTCACTTCTTCCCTTTAGTGTGTGTCCCCGTATCCTCTGTTGTCTGTTCCTCCCATTACTATCGCGACACACCTATACACTCGCTTTAATAGGAGTAAAATTGGTATGTTCTTTTTTCTTTCTCGTGAGGATGCAATTTCACACAATTTTATATTTTCTTATGCATTATTTTTCTTCTCCCAATTATATATGAAAATGTGAAGCAGAAAGAACAATAATGGGAAATTTTGAAGTGTTTGTCTGTCTCTTTGTCTGTCATAGTGTCTTTTTTGCTTTCTCTCTCTCTCTCTCTCTCTCTCTCTCTCTCTCTCTCTCTCTCTCTCTCTCTCTCTCTCTCTCTCTCTCTCTCTCTCTCTCTCTCTCTCTCTCTCTCTCTCTCTCTGTGTGTGTGTGTGTGTGTGTGTGTGTGTGTGTGTGTGTGTGTGTGTGTGTGTGTGTGTGTGTGTGTGTGTGTGTGTGTGTGTGTATGTGTCGATCGGCCAGCAGATATATGCAGGTAGCGATATAAAACACTCTCAGTTATGGACAAAAATGAAGGAGGGTAAGGCTGATCTGGGAATCTGGCTGAAAACTTGAGATATAAAAACAACGAAAGACGAGACTAAATACAGTAGGGAGGAGGAGGAGGAGGAGGAGAAAAGAAAAGGAGAAGGAGGAGGAGGAAAAGGAAGCACGTGGGTGGCCTGGTATGAGAGGAAAGGTCAAAGATAAAGAAGCAAAAACAAGGAAAAAAAGTAGAAACAGATGATAACGCTACAGACGAACAGGGAAGCAAAAAACAGCAAAAAGAAAAAGAAAAATAGTAACGATCATGAAGAGGAAGGTGGATGTGAAGACGAGGAACAAGCTAGAAAACTGAATAAACAAAGGAAGATTATATTACAACCAAAGAACAAGGAAAGAAATACACATATGAATAATAAACTAAGAATAAACAACTTGGGTAAGGCTGGGCAGATGGTAGGACAAGAGACAGAAAGACAGGGAGGCTAGGGGAGTAGGAGAAGAAGAAATGGGGACTGTCAGGATGAAATAGGAGTAGCAGGCGATGTCTGACAAGAGTGAATCGGTAGGAAAGGAAGCGAGTATGGACAGAGGCTGGCCTGTACCGGACCCCTCATCAACCTGCCCCTACCCACTCATCTCCCTGGCAAGCCACGCCCTTCCCACCAGCCTGCTCGTGTACCTGTTGCCTAAACTCTCCCCGAAGCCCCGCCGCCGGTTGCAGGAGGGAGAGAAGGCGCCCACCTAGGGGAATCACAAGAGATGCAAATAGCAACAGATGAAGGTCAAGGGGAAAACATAAAATTATTATATAAAAGGAGAGAGAGAGAGAGAGAGAGAGAGAGAGAGAGAGAGAGAGAGAGAGAGAGAGAGAGAGAGAGAGAGAGAGAGAGAGAGAGAGAGAGAGAGAGAGATAACATTAAAAGAAAAAAATAAATAAAATGTAGAACACCAATAAGAAACCGATGCACTTTAACGCAATCATGACTAAGCAAATTTTATCAACGAAAATGTATCGGTGAAGAAAAACAAATTGACGAACTATTCTTAACTCAAACTTTCCTCGTCGTTAAAATAAATAGATAAATAAATAAACAACAACAATTAACTCCTCCTCACCAGACCTTTCTTTGTAGTCAGAGTAATACAGTAAAATAACTTCCATTTTTCTCATTATACCAACTAAGTAAAAAAAAAAAAAAAAAAAAGAAAAAATCAACCACCTTCAATGCACTAATTATTATAGCAGCCAAACATATAAAGAACGTAATTATTCCAAACCTTGGCGCTCAGGTGACGTACGTGAGGCATAAGCACCAGACAAAAGGTTCAGTACACCTCTCAAGCTGCAGAGCGTGGCCGTGTTCCCTTGACAAGTTCAGGCTTTACCGGCTTCCAGTCACCCACTCACCTGTTTGCTCGTCTGCGGTTAACCCAAGGACCTCTGCATGATCAGGAGTCACATTTTAACAGAGCAAATCGCTCAAACAAAAGCCAGTTTTAATTTCCCGCAAAGATCAATTTAGAAATCCGGTTTTCGTCGTCGACTTGAGACTATATAAACATGTTTCCGAGCCCGCTTCTTCCTAGGCTAGTGTTCATGCAGGTTGCCATTCGAGACAACAAAATCATATCTAGAGCAGAGTACCGGTAAATTGAAAAACACCTTCACGTTGATAGAGCGGGAGAAAAAAAAATATTAATATATACTTCACATCAGAACCTAATCTAGACAGTCGCAGTTAACCCAGTAAGTTGTTAAGGAATGGCCGCCAGTATTGGACCTCATGTTTTATTTAGGTATTAGTCGTCAAGTAAACACCAGAACAAGACTTCACGAGGGTTACGTTAATTACTTCTAGATGAACGTAAATACGAATGAATTTAAATCACAGTTGATATTTTGATCCCCTACCATGTTGCTTAATTGAAATGCACTGAATTACACCAGGTATAGTATTAAAGCTGAAAATAAGTGTAGCATAAGTGAAGAAAACGATGTGTGGTTGAAGTTACATGGCATCCACCTCACTCACACACCCACGTCTTGTATTGCCTCGCATGACTCCGAATTTTTCTCGCATCTCGGGTCATCACATAACATCGAGGTCGCATGTATCGAACACGCGTTAATTGAGACCTCGGTGTACTTATGGATCCTCACTTACTAATCGTTAAATAATACCAATATTAATTCATGTCCGTTTTACGAGTGTTCACTTTATTATCGTTAAATAGACACCAGTATTCGTCCACGTATAACACTCTCACTTAACATTCGTTGAGTAGACACAAACACTGAACTTAAAACAATTATGTTTTATTATTTTATTTGTCATTAAGTATAAAACCTCAGCATTGAACCTTACAGGCATAGTATATTTTGATAGTAATCGTTAAACAGACAGGAGCGCTAGTTGTTATAAGCAGGTTTTATTGTACTTATTATTTTTTATGACTAATTAACCACCTGACAGTTTTTCCTTGTCAATAAATTTTTTGCCACCGCTCCTGCTTACTATGGTGTTGCGCCTCGGCCTGGTGCGGTACAAGCAGCACAAGACACACGACCTACTAATGTATCTGTGGACGCCCGAGCACCTGAGCGCCTGAACATCTTGAAGAATGCATCGTCTGTTTTGTTGCGTGGTCTGCCTCCCTGCACTCACCTGCCCCCGCGGATTTGTGAGGCGGCGGTGAGTGTTCAAACACCTGATAGCCTTATAAGCCTGGCTGCTATAATGAGTACATTGAAGGTGGTTGACCGTGTTGGTGTAATTTGTAGATTAAAACTTATTTGACTGTTACTCTGGCTATACAATAAAAGTTTGGTTAAGAAGAGTTAGTTGGTGTTGTTTCTTTGACGACGGAAGGGAGGCTTAAGGGTAGTTTGTTAATGTAATGGTACTACTTCGACGTTGAAAGCTTGTTAGACAGTAAATTATGTATTTATCTAACGAGGAAGATTCCAGTTAATAATTGGTTGTTTTTATTTATTATTATTAACGACAATGAAAGTTCGATTTTAGAAGTTGATTAATGTATTCGTATTATCGTAGCGAAGAAAGTACGAGTATTACTTGAACGACAATGAAAGTTCGATCGAAGAATATTGAGTTGATATGTTACTACAATGATAAGAAACTAAACAGTCCGGTTTAAGAATTGTTATTTAATGTACTTGTATTGTTATAACGAGGAACGCTGGAGTGAATAATTGTCGATGTATTACTTAAATGACAATGAAAGCTCGAGCGAAGAATATTGAGTTGATGTGTTACTACAGTGATGAAAGTCCGAGCGAAGAATAATTAGTCGATGCATCACTAAAGATGGATGTTCGAACAACGCATATTCTCAAAGTCGTCCCAGGAAGATAGACAATTAATCCATCATGGCACACCTCAACTTTTTTCCCCCGTCTTTTGTCCTCAGCATCATGAACCTCCATCACCGCTCAAGGTCTTACCCATCATTTTTCTTTCACGCCATCACTTTTTCCTTTTTTTTTTCTCTCCCCAGTATTTTAGGCAGGTGGAACATAAAACTTCAGTTAGGCACACGAATCATTTCCCCCATTCCTTCCATTCCACTCACTCGCTGAGGGAATGGAGCCGCGAAGATGAGGATAAGAGAGAGACGATGTGCAAAAAAACTTATCGCCGGTTGGATGGCCTCTTACTAACTACTTCCTTTTCGTTATTATCCTGGAGATCAAATGGCATCTGGAGGTAGGGATAAAAAATAAGATAAATGATTCCTGTCCAATTGGAACTCTAACCATTTTGTTGTGATTCGCAACAATTCACGGCACTAGAAGCGCAATATAATCACCTTTACAAACACTTAAAAGAAAGAAAGAAAAAAAAAAAGGATTAGAGGAATAGACTCTATGTTTGCTGGTCAGTATAACGTGAAGAGTGGCTGCAGAACAAAAAAGTACGTCTGAGGACCATATTCTGAAACACTTCTGTGCCGCACCTTCAGTACTTTCAAAAGGCTCCATTTAGTTGAAGCTACGCGGGTTTTTTAAGGGTGTTTTTACGTTTATAATGAGATTGACAAGATCTCTGCTTTATTAAAAGAAGAAACAGTCTTTGGAATCCTGCTAATCATCTCTGTGGGCTTTGAAAATAGCCATGGTCAGAGCGAAGCGTTTCTGAATATAAGCCTGGGAGTGGTAAGGAAGGAATAAGAGAGAGAGAATTAGGAAGGATAGGGCAATATTAGCACTGAAAGGGTGAAGTCTTGGAGCGCTGTGGTGTAACTTAAGTACTGATAAAAGCCGCAGCCGCTCCCTCTCCTCCTCTCCTTCTCTCCATCTCTCCTCCAAGCCTGCTATTAAGATTTCTATGCGCCGAGATAAGAAAGCTTGGAAAAAAATATATAAAGTTATTAGCTCTCTGAGCTCCACCTTGAATGTTAATACTTTTTTCTTCTTTGTTTTTGCCTAGTTAAAGAGGAAGGAGGTATTTAAGTGGATATATTAAGTATTTTTTGCTTTAAGACTGTTTTTATGCTCAATTAGGGGTTAAGGAAGTCTTTAGATGAAATATAAGTACGGATAAATATTTGTTTTTCCGTTGAGTGTTGCCTCTCCAGACTGACGAGAGAAACTATCCAAATATCTGATGTTTAAAAGGTGATAGATATTTCCTTGCTTGTTGCTTATTGATACTAACCATTTATTTACGTATTTATTTTCCTTCTGTTGATTAATTAATTTGTTTTGCTTGAACCCTACTAATATATTCACTAATTAATTTTAAGAGATTTTCTAAGTTCTCATTTTATTTATGCGTGTGTTTATCATCGCCATGCGGTGGTGCCTGGTAAGGGAGAGCGTGAAGGTGGAAGGGAGTTTGAGGTATGACTAAGAAAGGAAAGAAGTTTGGGATACATATTTACGTTTAAGGCATAAAAGAAATGTTGAAAAGAAAATGAAGTGTGGCAGAAGGAAAGGAATTGTAGAAGGGAAGAAGGAAGTGTAGAAGGAAGGAAGAAAATACAAGAGTGAAGAAGCAGGAGGCAAGAGAATAGAATAAAGAAGACGCAGATATAAGACAGATGTCCTTGATGGGACGAACAGAATAAAGTACGAGGATTATATGGATGACTACGTGAAGACATGATGAGTACTAATGAGGGAAGGAGTCTTGGCTTTGAGATGCATAGCGCACACAAACTGTATTACTTCTTCAGTTGTTCACTGGTTCGGTGTTCATTTACCTTAGTTACCACGTGTTTACTCATTGCATACTACTTTTCTTACTGAATGACTAGCTTAATTACTACTTGCTTGTCTTATCTTCACTGCACTACCATGTGACAAACTGACTTTCTTGCTTTACCTTACCTTACCTGCACCACCTTAGCAACACATCACACACGTAACAACAGAAACACTTTTACCTATCCCTCTCCTAAACAGACACTTACAGGTACTACTACTCCTCCACTTACAATACAAAGATAAAAGAAACAGGCCAGCATCGCCAAATCCCAGCCCGGCAGGCCTACATCTAGCCCACACCTACTATTACAGGTACACGCCACTGGGACACGGCCGCCGCGATAAGCCCAAGATAAGGACAACCTGTGATTATCCAGATCCTCCCGCGTCCCTGGCAATGAGTAGCGGCCGCACACACACACACACACACACACACATGGGCTAGTATTCTAAAACGCTCTGCTCTCTCACCACGACTGTTTCCAAAGGCTACAGAGATAATTAGCCGGGTTCCCATGACTGTTTCCCCATTAATGATGTAGAAATCGTGAAAATATGTCATAAGAACAGTAAAAAAAATCCTTGAAAACCCCTGCAGCCTTCACCACGACCATTTTCAAAGGCTACAGGGATGATTAACCGGGTTTTTAAGACTTTCCCCTTTTGATAATGTAAAAATCATGTTAATATATCACTAGAACTGCAAAAATGCCCTTGAAAACTCGTGTAGCTTCAGCTAGAGTATTTTGAATGTAGCATAGGTGAGGCGCAGAAGTGTTTCAGAATATGTCCCATGGTCAGGTGACGGTGGCGCAAGGGACCCAAGGAACCAGTAACCCACGTTACATGACCTTCTACGGATAGATGAGAGCCGTGTTAACAAGAGCGAGATGTCGTTACCTCCTCCTCCTCCTCCTCACCACGAGTCCCTCGCTGCAGCATGCACCGGGACTCAGTAATTGGCGAGACTTGTGCACGCTTTTGTTCGCATGATTCGAGGCAATACGTTTGTGTCATTTTTAGGACACAAACGTTGGTTTGATTGATTGATTGATTATTTATTTATTTATATATATATATATATATATATATATATATATATATATATATATATATATATATATATATATATATATATATATATATATATATATATATATATATATATATATATATATATATATATATATATATATATTGATTATTTATTTATTTATATATATATTTATATATTTTATTTTTATTATTTATTTATTTATTTTTTGTTCCATCGTGACCTTGAAAATCCGCAGGTGGTCCGGACAGCAACCAGCTAGACAACCAGCCGCTCGATGTACTTTGCCATAGACTAGGAAGAAAAGTATAAAAAAGACATGTTATCCTGACATTGATGGGCAGCTAATTGAAGGTGAACGGCCTGAACCCCTACCCTCGATTTCTGGGTGAAAAAAAGAAAAAAAAAAAAGGTAACGAGAAAAAAAATTAGTTGTATTATTTATTTATTTATTATTATTATTATTATTATTATTATTATTATTATTTATTTATTTATTCATTTATTTATTTATTTATTTATTCATTTATTTCTTATTTATTTATTTTTTTTATCTTTTTTTTTTTTTCCGTCACTCGCGCCGGGCATTATTTTCTGTGTCAGCATCACGTGGCGTCTGTGTCTGGGTTGCTTAGTCAATCTTGGAGTCTTCCTCGATGCTTGCTCGATTTCTGGGTGAAAATGGATATAATGAGGAAAGAAAATACCAGTACTTTTTTTAATTTTTTTGTTCCACCGTCACTTGTGTCAGGGATTATTTTCTCAGCACCACGTGGAGTCTGTTTCTGGGTTGCTAGGTCAGTCTTACAGTCTTCTTTAGTGTTTGCTTCCTCGATATCTGGGTAAAAAAAAAAGGTTGTAACAAGGAAAAATTATCAGTTCATTTCCTTTTTTTTATAATCAGCTGCTCCAGGCATTAATTTTTCACGTGGAGTCTCTTTTTTGGTTGTGAGGTCAGTCTTGCAGTCTTTATCAATAGCTTGCTTCCTCGATTTCTTGATAAAATAATATAACAAAGAAAATACGTGTTCGTTTCATCTTTTTTTTTATCGTCACTTACTTCAGACACTATTTTCTGCTTCTGGGTTGCTAAGTCAGTCGTTCAGTCTCCCTCAGTGACGGGACGCCAGTAGCTCCCTTCCTCCACCCTCACTGATGCTCCTCGCGTCACGCTCTGCTGGCCACATGAGTGTGGCGCGTGAGAGGGGGAAAAAAAAAGGAGGGAAGAGGAAAAAAAAGACATTGTATCCTATCTGCTGTGTGTTCGCGAGGATGTAGCGTCTTGTCACTGGGTATGAAAAATTTGTTGGCGAAAGGAAAATGCTTTCTTGATCCCGTGTTATATAGTTTGATAATGATGGGAATGATAATGATGATGATAATAATGATGATAATGATAAAGACAATAATAATGTTGTTAATAATAATAATAATAATAATAATAATAATATTGATAATAATAATAAACAGTCACATAAAAAAAAGTACAAACATATACTACATACGTTATTTTATCACTGTACGCACTAATGTATATACGAGTATGTAATTTACGCACGTAAGTACAACTACAGGCACATGCACTTAAATACCCTCCCCCCAACACACACACACACACACACACACACACACACACACACACACACACACGAAAAACCAAACAAACGAGTAGACACAGCCCAGCATCAACCAGTAGTAAATAAGAGCCAGCAGCTGCAGAGGGACAGAAGAGCAAGAGGGTGAGTGAGGAGCCCGTGATGAGCCTCGGGACTCAGTGCAATACATCCCAGCCACGTGCCGGGCGGTGGTGGTGGTGGTGGTGGCTGCCGGCGTCTTGAAGGGGGATGCTTACTGAGGCCGAAATCTGTCGAGTGTCGTGCAGCGTCTTGTCTGCCTCTCCGTTCCACGCAAAAAAGGGTTTATCATCACCATTTATCTCTATACGATCCTACCCTACAACTCTTGTGAGAGAGAGAGAGAGAGAGAGAGAGAGAGAGAGAGAGAGAGAGAGAGAGAGAGAGAGAGAGAGAGAGAGAGAGAGAGAGAGAGAGAGAGAGAGAGAACCACCAAAGAAGCGAGCTAGCAAGAACCGCACTTAAGAGAACAGGTTTAGCGGGACGCAGACAGCCAGACACTGTTAACAACCCGCACTTCACACCTGGAAACCGTAGAGCTAAAAAGTTTACAGAACCACCTCATGTCCCTCGTGGTAACCCTTCTCGCGGAGACCGAAACACCACCCCCCTCCGTGACTAGGAATTACTTACTGAACACACGAGTACTGCCAATCATTAGAGAGAGCGGGGATGTGAATGCCCAGTGGCGGCCTTGCATACGAAAGGTGGCAGTAATATTAGTGCAATTTGTTCCCGGCTCGTCAGATGCAGTATATTGGAAACACAAGCTCTCGAGGCGGTTCTGGTCTTGGTTCTGGTGAGCATAACGATCTGTGGAGTGTGATTGAGGTGGTGGAGGTGGTAGTTTTAGTAGAACAGTACTACAGTAGTACAGGTGGGCAGCTAGAGGCCGTCAGGAGGGAGAGAGAGTGTGTATTGTTAGGTTATTTGCCTCAGCGTTTACTCTATCATGTTTTTGGTGTGGTTCTGTGCTTTCGCATAATATTAATGTCCATGCCACGCCTAGACCTCTTCTCTTTCACTTCACTGCACTGCCACGCCCTCAGTTACTCTGGGAAGATACTGATACACACACACACACACACACACACACACACACACACGAGAGAGAGAGAGAGAGAGAGAGAGAGTGGGGGGGGGTGTCCTTGTGATCCATGGGGATGGTGATCCATTGCCTCGTTCTCCTTGAGGAATGTCTGCAGTTTCCCGAACCGACGCAGACGCGCACGCCTTGTCCTGAGCCGCAAGAGTTTAATGTACTTTGCAATGGGTTGTATTTTTGGTATAATGCACAGAATTGGGTGCACCGTGCCTGCTGGGGGTCTTGGTGGCTGAAGAAGTTGGAGATATAAGATATAAAAAAAAATTAAAAAAAGAATAGATAAATGAAGTTGCAGTAATCCAGTAGGCCTATACGTGGTAGTCCCTGTGTAAAACCTGAAAACTCTTTTTCATCAAATATTGATTGATCGCTCTCTTGTCGTTAGAAAACTTTAAAAAATCATCGGTATTAAAATGAGCAACGCGACAAAGGATATATATATATATATATATATATATATATATATATATATATATATATATATATATATATATATATATATATATATATATATATATATATATATATATATATATATATATATATATATATATATATATATATAATTAATAGATTCTCAGGTAGAAAGATAATATTATTGTAATCTCAAGTCATATACATACACACGTCTTGGTTTTACAAATATCGTTGGCGTCAACGGATGTGGATTATAAGAATATTATTCTGATAAAATAAATGTAATTTGATTTTTACTGATAGTAAGAATTCTTTCTCTGATATTTGTGTGGACTGGCGTGGCTGTCAGCGTTAAGAATAGATAATAATTGTGATGATGGTGACGATAATCTGTTCTTACACCAGGCTGAGATGCCTCCGAGATGGGTCAGCCGAGAGAAAACTCACCACGCCTTATTGTACCGCACACTGTAGGAATGGAAATGCAAAGGAGGGAGTTCCCAGCCCTCTTACCCACAGCTTTCAGTCGCCTTTTTATGATGCGCAGTGAACACAGTGGCACCAGCATTTCTCACACTCAATAAGAACATAAGATTGAAGCATTCTTGAATATTATTGTTATTTACATACTTTTCCCCCCGAAATTCAGTTCCTCTTGCACATCCCAGGATAGGTCTGGTTTATGCAAGGTAGTGGGTTACGCAACTTCCAGGAAAAAAAAATATGTATATAATGTATAGAATTTACAAAAGCTGTGAGGTCGATACGTGTCGAGGCGCCTTAAGGGGTGATGAAATTACCATGTAACGTGAGACTTATAAATAATAACAACAGCCACTTATTTCCGAGCGGCCACCACCTCTCCCCTCGCAGCCTCTCGCCTTCCGCGCCACCCTACCATCTCACTTATAAATTTACATCGTTTATTGTGGGCGGTCAACACTTTCCCCCTTGTATAGTCTCGCCTTCCTTCACCACCCTACCATCTGATCACAGCCTCCTCTCCCTTAGGCCTCGAGACTCCACACAGCCCTGTCCTGCGCCTCATCCTCTGCCCTGTCGTCCTTTCTAATTGCACCGATCCCTTTACGAGCTCTCAGCCTCTGCCACCCACCCACCCATTTTCACCCATTATTTCTGTCTCGTCTCCTTTATCATCGCCGTGATCTACAGGTTTACCTCAGGTTTGTAGCGATATTTACGTATTCCCGTGTCCGCCTCACTCGCGCCACAACTGATCATATGCCTGGTCTCGCGCCCTCTTCCCTCCTTCCTCCCGCCTCGTTGGTCACAGTAGCGGCTCCTGCTCCTTGCCTTTGCATTGTCTCTAGCAGGCGTGAAGGACAATGCTGGCCAGGGATAGGGAGGCTTGGTGCTGTGAAGACGTCTGTGTGTGTGTGTGTGTGTGTGTGTGTGTGTGTGTGTGTGTGTGTGTGTGTGTGTGTGTGTGTTTAGCGTACGTATAACTAATGCAGCAATATTTATTTTAGTCTTCGTGATATTACCGGATACAAAAGAAATGGGAGTCTGTCCGTCTGATAAAAAGAATAAGAAGTATTGCAGACTCATTTTACTGTCAAAGAATTTTTGCTACAACTCAAAACCCGTCTTATCAATACACTGATCAAAAATACTGTTTCTAGTTGCTGGGGAAAAACCTTGTTTTTCAAGTTAGTAAGTTTTGCGTTGCTTTTTATTTATTTATTATTATTTTTTTCAGATACTCGTGCCACAGTCTTTTAGTGTGATCAAAGGTTTTCCTGTCACTAGTTTCTATTCATTTTTTCTCTTTTTTCACCTAGTCTGGTAGAACATGCTGTTGCTCCCACCGTAAGACATGCAATTATTTATTTTTTTGTTGGTTTTCCAGCCGTGTTCCTCTCTAGCAGCTGAGTGCGTCCATGCGAGGAAGACAAGAAATTCTCGTCACTGTATTTTTTTTTTTCAATACCAGTGCATTATCTAGGAAAAAAAATAACATCACCAATACAACATTGTACCAATTTTCAGTAAAACATGCATTTTCCACGTCTTCTGAATTAAGGTAATCATCCTGCTAAGTCTTATGGTTTCCTTTTTTGGTTTGAATTTTTTATTTTTTGGGAGCTTTCTATTCGAACCAGTTTTAACCGTTCGTATCCTTCGTGATCCCGCCCAGTATTACATTCCCGCAGCGCTGCATGACTGGCCCCGCGCAGAGGTGCTGGTGATGAGTGCGGAGGTGACCTGCTGGTTTTTGTGCGTCTGGTCAACGGGACGAGGCTTTAGAAATCAAGAATTGAGAAAAGAGCGTGCAGTCCAAAAACCTGGGAGCTTTTGGTTCAGGTTTACTGGTTGCTGCCAGTCCTGCCGCTCCTCTTCTTGCGCAGCTCCAGAAAATATAGACTGCACACCTTTCTCCGTCTTTTGTTCTTATCAGCTGTGGAGAAAAATGTCGGGTGAGGGCGTGTAGGCTTGACGACGCCCCAGGGACCAAGGGCGAGCTGCAGCGAGGGCAGTAAACTCGACGCGTCTAAGCGAGACTCACAAGTTAACAAGAAACTGAAGTGAAGGTCTTTAATTCTTTTGACTTAGTGGTTTTCCGTCAAGTTTATTAAAATGGTCTTGTGTAAGTGTTAAGTATATTCCGGAGACCCAGTGACGACAGAGTGATGGAGTGCTAAGAACATTTTAAAGCCTGTAGTTTTATATTTCCTCAGTAAAATCGTCCAGAATTACTCAAGTACAGTAACAAGTGTCGTGCTGTCATTGGGTGTTAAAGGGTTATGTGCTCTCACACGTCACAGCTGGAGAATAGAAAATGTACTGTGATCCCTAATCGATATATTCTTTGTAGATAGGACACAGAAGGAGAGGATTCAGAAGTAGTGAATCAGATAATTATCGGATTACAGGCGGCAAGCATCATGTGCATGGTGCGCAGGCTTATGCAGATGACAACCTCCTCCAAACCTGCTTGAAAATATATAGATTTCTTAGTCTAAACCTGTTTACATACATGTACCTAGGTGTATAGCATGTTTTTTCATTGTTTTACTATATTTTGCAACGTTACTTCTTAGTATAAAAAGAGGAGAAGGAAAAAGAAAGAGAAATAGAGAAATGAAGATAAGTGAGATTAAGAGATTGGTAAAGGAGGAAGGAGTGAGGAAAAAGTCAATAAAAGAAAATGGGAAAGAGAAGGATGGGAGGAAATGGAAAGAAAGGTAGGAAGAGATAGAAGAACGAGGGACATATTGAGTTTTAACGAATCACAATGCAGTAAGGCAAGCTGGCAGTGGGTGCGGTAAAAATTCCCTCACTAGAGTTGCTTGAAGCGCCACACATACACACTGAGCCCCACACTACCAGCGCCCGCCAACCACAGCACTGACGGTGGCAACAATCCAGGATTTTTTTTTAACTTCCTTAAATGGCTTGAAATATATAGTTGTGGCTAATTACCAGCTCTGCTTATCGGAATGGAAACTTGCTTGTCTTAAGTTGAACTGATCATTAGATGCATCCGTGTTTGCGGGTTGACAGAACTGAAACCGCCAGTTCTTGCAGGAGGCGCTAGTCCCGCCGCCGCCCAAGAGGGAACATCACCGCCGGACACACGAGCGCCGCACCCTCTTTCCCTCCTCCTCAAACCTGATTCTCGTAAAAATTCACCAACATGAATAATTGTTTGCAGGAAAGTAAATGTTTTAAAATAAGGTGTGTGTGTGTGTGTGTGTGTGTGTGTGTGTGTGTGTGTGTGTGTGTGTGTGTGTGTGTGTGTGTGTGCGCGCGTGCGTGCGTGCGTGCGTGCGTGCGTGCGTGCGTCTGTGGGTCCTGTCCTTCAAAAATACATAGGTATCATATTATTAATATTTTCTAATCATACAAAATCCCCAACGCTTCAACACAAATCAAACAAAAATTATATTAATTAAATTGTGCTTGTCAAAAGATGCTTATTTAAATTTGATTTAGTATTGTTTAGTATTTTTGTTTATCCCTCGATGGACACAATGCTGAGACAAACCAGCCTTGCGTTGTTCTGTTCCGTCACTGGACGTCAAAACTTGTTGTGGAGGGAAAGCCAACCACCCACCACTGCATCGCCGGTTGTGATTACGCTCTCTCTCTCTCTCTCTCTCTCTCTCTCTCTCTCTCTCTCTCTCTCTCTCTCTCTCTCTCTCTCTCTCTCTCTCTCTCTCTCTCTCTCTCTCTCTCTCTCTCTCTCTCTCTCTCTCTCTCTCTCAAACTAAATATCAACGATTAAGCACTTCAGAAATAACACCAATATTACCGACTTCAGCTGCATTACATTATTTATCATTCCTGTGCACCTTCTTGCTGGTAATTTCATTCACATTCTTATCACTTCCCATCATATAATCGGCATCACATTTAAAATGAGAGTGGAGCGGCAGCCACCGTGGGAAGCTTCGTTTAAGGCGTCCACACCACTAACTGGGCCGGCCTTGAGCCCCGTGGTGGTGCTGGTGGTGGTAGTAGTAGGCGCGACCACACTCCTGAGACTGGTTTTGCCTGATAGCGTAGTAAAGGCCTCGGGCAGTCAGGTGTGTGTTATCTTCCTGACCCACTTATTGCAGCCTGTTGTTGTAATACTGAATAAGCTACTGAAATAGACTGACAGATAGGCAGACAGACACACAGACAGACATAAAGATAGACAGACCAGTGAGAGAGACATTCTCTCTCTCTCTCTCTCTCTCTCTCTCTCTCTCTCTCTCTCTCTCTCTCTCTCTCTCTCTCTCTCTCTCTCTCTCTCTCTCTCTCTCTCTCTCTCTCTCTCTCGGTATAACGCTGCCTCTGGCGTTATTTATACTACGAGTACAGCTGCATGAATTTATTGAATAGTCCACAAAACATCTCTAATTACATTCGAGAAACGTCATTTTTCACCGATAATTTCCTGAAAACTTGTCCCTGAGATACTTTTTTTTCTTTCTGTATAAGTTTTTTTTTATTTATTGTTTTAATCTATTTTTACTTTATTGATTTTATTATTTTAAGTTTTAGTTTTTATTTATAATTACATTGCTTTATTTCCCCTGAAGAACACAGTGCCTTGTGTCCGGTGCTGGTGTAGGTAGTGGGGCAGGAAGGGCCAGGCAGGGACGGCTAGAAAGAGTCACCATGAGCCTGTCCCGCAAAGGCAAACTAAAGCAATACGTGGTGGGAGGAGAAAAAAAAAAAAAAAATGCGGTCAGAACTTGGCAGACTGACTAATGGGACTCCTGAATGCTTTGTCTGTCAGAAGTCCTGTAATGGCTGGTGGTGGTGATAATGGTGATGACGATACTGACAGACAAATAAGCAAACCCACTGACATACAGAAAGACAGACAAACTGGCAGACGTAAACAGAGATGTTGCTTAAGGT
>NC_087177.1:10756808-10789308 GCF_035594125.1 Scylla paramamosain
GGAGGAGGAGAAGGAGGAGGAAGAGCCGAAGGACGCACCATGACTCGTAACCCAAGGGATGGTCACCTGATGCAAGTGTTTTCCTTACGTCATGAACACCCGACCATGCACTTCACATTTCTTTAGGCAGGCTTGGAGGCAATGCAGTAGTAGCCACAATGCTATGACTGACACTAAGCGTCTCTCTCTCTTTTTAGCAGGAATATCTCATCGATTTTCTACGTTGGATGTATATTTATGATTTTGTACGGGGTTTAAGAGGATACACGTGATTAACTGCATTATGAAAAAAAAAGTAGTTTTTTTTTTATGATTACTATTTGTTTTCTTAATGATGTACTGTACTGATGGTCAATAAACTGTTTGTCCATCTATCTATCTATCTACGTATCTGTCTATGAGGGATTAAAGTGAATTAAAAACGAACTCTATATGCAGTCGAAGTACACACCAACAGCAACAGAAGGTGGTAAACATACATATTAAAACAAGCCAGGAAATATACTTGCACCAGATTTGCGTGAAAAAACTCCCCTCAGTATTCAGTCTGAGCGCAAACCACTAGTAGTAAGTCGCTGAACATACGAGTACACATTACACACGTTAGTGAATAATGAATGCGCGCAGTCCCGGCCAGACCAAGTGTTGGGACGGCGAGAAGCAGGGCGCGAGATGAATGGCCGTAACCTGACTTCAAGATGCCGCCCAGTTTTTACATCCCTTTAACGCCCCGAAGACACGCTTACCTCTCTTGTATCCAGCTAATTAAAGGGTTATTCGTATGTAAAGGTAGGCGCTCTTTAGCTAATCTCTTTTTTTAGGAATGTTTAGTGAGGGGTTGCTTCACCATTATACCTCCAGATAATGGGAGGAATGGGAAGGGGGAAGGAGTGAGTGTAGTGAAATCCGAGCCGTCTGTCTGTATCTTTCCTACTTCCACTCACTTCCCCACCTGCTTCCCTTTTAATGTAGGGGTACTCACGTAAAAAAAAAAAAAGAAAGGACTTCTGGCTATGTAGCAGTTTCATGTAGCAGATTAAGACGGTAATTGCATTTATCTTAAGGTTTAGTCGAGGCAGAGGTGACTTAATTGAACTAATCGTCCAGTCGTGCCTCTTATACTTTCAGATTTAGTAGCTCATTACCATTTTTTTCTTTTGCATAAGTGAATCCGTACTTTTGTTTTTTTTTTTGTATTTTTCTTTTATCTTTTTGTGTTTGCTTTGCTATCTCAGGAATTTGACTACGTATATTTCGGTACATCTCTCGGAAGACTTGAAAGGTACTGGGCATGTAGGTACATCAGATTAAAAGCCACTCATTAAGCCAAGGCTGAAAAAAAAGTGTGTGTGTGTGTGTGTGTGTGTGTGTGTGTGTGTGTGGTGTGTGTGTGTGTGTGTGCATGCCTGCGTACGTTTAAAATTCGTAATGTATTTTAAAAAGAATAGTAAATTAAGCATGTGGAGCACCTTAATGGCTTGGACCTGTGGAGAGCGACGCAGAGGGTGACTCAGGCGGCGGGACACTTAATGCAGATGTGATGAGTCTGTGAGAATCCAAGTGTCGCCTTGTATTTGCATTTTAGTCACATCGAGGTATGAATATTTTAAGTTAAAAACATGGATGGGATAAAGACGAGACGGAGCGTTTGACATTGAGTGGGTGCAAGCAGAGAGCGAGGCGTGGGAACGTGCATGCAGGAGTCTGGCAGGCCCAAGGCAATGCTGGCCGCCCCTGCCACGTCTTCATCTGCTCGCCTTGGGGACCTAATCACTGGCGTTTACAGCCCCCGCCGGCCCTGAGCGGTGCTGGTAACCCCGAGCCGCCCTTGAAGAAGACCATGTCTCGTGCAGCTGCATATTGAGTCTAGGGCCTCAAAAGTAAAACGAGAACAGGATATCTCTCGCCTGCCATCAGAGTTAACCACACCTGAATGATGCCTGCGCCGCCAGTAGTCCTCTCTTCTCCCTCTCCATCAAGGGTCGTAATTGGCGGCGTAATTCAAGCAAAAAATATTCCTCAAAGCAATATAATGACAGGCTGCACTGCCCTTCATTGCGAATAAATTACTACTATCATCCCACGCTGATCGGATTCGACTTTATATAGTTTCATTTTTTTTTCCTTGATGCATCTGGTGTTGCTGCTCTCCTCCAGGACGCCTTCCTTACCTCCATTTTGTTGCAGGGGAGAAAATTCCATTAGCAATCTCCTGTAGGCCAGATCAAGGAGATAAGTCTAAGATGTACCGTCCTTAATTCTAGCTAAGCGTCTGTGGCCGCGGCTACGGTGCTAGTGGAGATTGTCGCACGGAACCCAATAAACTGCTGATCTTCACTTGCAATCGGACGGACCACAATAAAGAGTTCACCCTCATTTGCTAATTTCTCGATAAACGGACATCAGGAGAAGCAAAGGGAAGGTTGCTGAGGTTGTTCAGTTGTCTCAGTTGGTTGTGTCTCCCGATGAAATTCTGTTATTTATCTGTTTATCTATCGTAGGTAAAAATAATAAAACAATGAACGTAGCGCTCTCTCTCTCCTCTCTCTCCTCTCTCTCTCTCTCTCTCTCTCTCTCTCTCTCCCTCTCTCTCTCCTCTCTCTCTCTCTCTCTCCTCTCTCTCTCTCTCCTCTCTCTCTCCTCTCTCTCTCCAGTCTAGTCTATAAAAGGCAATGGAGAGAGAGAGAGAGTGAGTGAGTGAGTGAGTGAGTGAGTGAGTGAGTGAGTGAGTGAGTGAGTGAGTGTGTGTGTGTGTGTGTGTGTGTGTGTGTGTGTGTGTGTGTGTGTGTGTGTGTGTGTGTGTGTGTGTGTGTGTGTGTGTGTGTGTGTGTGTGTGTGTGTGTGTGTGTGTGTGTGTGTGTGTGTGTGTGTGTGTGTGTGTGTGTGTGTGTGTGTGTGTGTGCTTTTCATTACGTATTATCGACAGCTGTCATAATAACAGTAATGTATCGAGTACGTTCAAGTGCAGCTCGTATTCGCATCCTCGCCCGCAGCTTACATCGCCAGACAAGTGTAATTCCCTCTGCGTTACTCATATGTCGTCTCGTTGACTGGAGCGTCAATTGATTCTAATAATGGGCGGAAGTGTTAACCTTTTGCCCTTTTCCTCATAGCAGCGAAGGAACACGAGGGAAAGGAAGCCTCAACATGCTCGTGGTTTAGGTGACGCCCAACACGTGGTGAACCACAAAAACCATGAAACGTGCTTGAAATGATATGGAAAAAGATACACTATACTTAACAGCTGCTACTGCTGCACGAATCGACTAACGACAGACATATAAAGTTGACTGCCTTCATATCTGTAACATTTCAGTTCAATATATGTCTGTTTTAAAATTATATGGATGTCTGTCCGTGTACCTACGTGTCAGTCAATCTTACCCAAGAGGAAAGGGTGAATCAACTAACTACAGGCATGTCAACTTGACTACCTCCAAATTTGCGACATTTCACTGCGATATACATGTTAGTTTTGAAATTATATGCATGTCTGCCTACTTACGTACATGTCAGTCAAACGTAGCCAAGATGAAAGGGTGAGTATCGCTCGCTGCCAGTCTCTCATAGCTGCCTCTGGTAATATCATCTAATAGCCGCGCTGCACACTATCTAGTTATCAATCCACGCGGTTTAGTCATTAATGAACACGTAGAATGACACAAATAGAAGATGAAGGTGGCATTTTGATCACCATGTATCCGGGAAGAGGGCGTGGGAGCAGTAACACGCTACATATTCCAAAGGCCAAAGCTAAGGAGGCGAGCAGCGTAGCAAAGTGTTTTACCACGTGCAGCTTGTGTCCCTCCAAACCCTATAGTCCTGCTTCATTATGTCAGTCAGAGCGGGGAAGGTGTGCGTTGGAAGGATACATAAGGAGCAGGTGTGACTTGTTGACAATAGATACAAACAGAAGAGAATAAAATTACTTGAGTAGTAGAGACCAGCAACAAATGAGACGATGAAATGGAGTGGAAAATGTTTTAAAGTTTGTTACTAGCTAATATTTTTTATCATTATATATTTGAGATTTCATTGTAATTGGATGATGGAAAGTCAGTAAGGTTAAGGATGAACAGGTCTATGATCATACTTTGTGTCAGTTTGGTAACATTTAACGCAGTTGGTGAGGCAAAAAAGGGCTGGCAGAGCAGCGTGGGTGACACGACATAGCAACACTTGGAGGATTACGCAAGCCTTTGTACAAAAGAAGTTCCTCCAAAGACGCACGTATGCAGACACGTTTTGCTGCAACTGTGGCAGATGCTTAGGCGGTTCGGGGAGTACGGCAGCTGCGGCTGTGTTTAATCTCAAGAACAAAGAAGCAGACCAAGATATGAAACTAGAGAAAGCCTCCACCGCAAAACAGGAGGATGAAACCAGCTGCTGCTGTAGTGAAGGCCTCGCCCCACGTGATGGTCATCGCCTGATGCAGTGAAGCGTGAGGTCAACTGAATGCAGATTGTCTGGCCTCTTCAAGAACTGCGCTTTTGATGATCATTAATTTTGCTTGTCCCCGGGAAAAGCCTCCTTGAACACCAGAGAAAAAGCATCGCCAGTAACTGTTGCAGTATCCCGGAGGACACGTTTCACATCAAAGAGCCAAGATAAAAAGTGGTTAACTGTTACACTGATTAGAAAGGAGCCTGCTGCTGGATCTTGCTTGGGGCGCGACGGCTACGCAAAGACACGGCAGGAAAATCTGCAATGAAAAGACCCTCGTCCTTTGTGCCAGGAAGAAATACACGGGCGCGGGAAAAGGGGGATGAGAGATGAGCAACTTAATTCACCATCTTAAGAGCTATTACGCAAGAGATAGTACTAATCAAGTGTTTTAAATAATGGGCTGCGTACCTGGTTGAGGGCCGTACTGAAAGGTTTTGTGTGTGTGTGTGTGTGTGTGTGTGTGTGTGTGTGTCTTATGTAGGAGGGATACTGGCCAAGGGCAACAAAAATCCAATAAAAAAAGAACTGTGTGTGTGTGTGTGTGTGTGTGTGTGTGTGTGTGTGTGTGTGTGTGTGTGTGTGTGTGTGTGTGTGTGTGTGTGTGTTAATTTCAACAATTGTACCCTTTCCCTCTAGTAATGGTTCTTTGTCACTAAGGTCACGTTGTTTGATAATAATACAAATCGTAAGAGAGAGAGAGAGAGAGAGAGAGAGAGAGAGAGAGAGAGAGAGAGAGAGAGAGAGAGAGAGAGAGAGAGAGAGAGAGATCACTGCCACAAGCAAGGTTTAATAAGGTCTGGCCACAATAAGCATCATCTCTGGTCGCGCCGGTAAACGGATCAGGACGCGGGAGAGAGAGAGAGAGAGAGAGAGAGAGAGAGAGAGAGAGAGAGAGAGAGAGAGAGAGAGAGAGAGAGAGAGAGAGAGAGAGAGAGAGAGAGAGAGAGAGAAAAAAAAAAGAAAGAAAAGAAAAGAAAAAAGTAAAAGGTGTGGTCAAATTTTATTTATGTTCTCCTTCCACCTGCCCTTGGGATAACCCCGTTTACCATTGGTGTTGTTATTGTGTATTCTGTCTGTGTTTGTTTGTCTGTCTGTCTATTTATCTGTCTCTGTCTGTCTGTCTGTCTGCCTGTCTGTCTCTGTCTGTTTGTCTGTCTGTCTGTCTGTCTGTCTGTCTGTCTGTCTGTCTGTCTATCTATCTATCTATCTATCTATCTATATAGCAATACTCTGTCTGGCTGTCTGTCTGTTTATTTATTCATCTATTTATCTATCCATAGATGTAGCTATATCCTGTTTGTATGTGTGTTTGTCTATCTATCTAGCTATATATCTATTTATTTATTTATCTTTATCTATGTATCTCTCTCTCTCTCTCTCTCTCTCTCTCTCTCTCTCTCTCTCTCTCTCTCTCTCTCTCTCTCTCTCTCTCTCTCTCTCTCTCTCTCTCTCTCTCTCTCTCTCTCTCTCTCTCTCTCTCTCTCTCTCTCTCTCTCTCTCTCTCTCTCTCTCTCTCTCTCTCTCTCTCTCTCTCTCTCTCTCTCTCTCTCTCTCTCTCTCTCTCTCTCTCTCTCTCTCTCTCTCTCTCTCTCTCTCTCTCTCTCTCTCTCTCTCTCTCTCTCTCTCTCTCTCTCTCTCTCTCTCTCTCTCTCTCTCTCTCTCTCTCTCTCTCTCTCTCTCTCTCTCTCTCTCTCTCTCTCTCTCTCTCTCTCAGCGCGAGCCTCCACGCAACAATCTCATCAGCAGCGCATTCAAGATCAAGGCCGAATATTACTTGTCACTTGGGAGATACGTGATCAGGTTACAGAAACAGATGCATAGATAAATAGCCAGGGAAATTGAAGATAAGTGTATAAGTAAATAGATGAATACATTAATAGATAGTGAAGAAGAGGAGTTCCCCACGCGGCTCCATCCCGTAAAAGGAAAGGGTTAAGGATGTTTGTGTGCTTGTTTTATTCATTCGTGATTGATTTACTGTTGACTGGATGCGTGTGACGTCCACAAGTCGTTGGTAAAAGTAAAGTCTTGGATCTGTAGTCTTAGTTGCTTTGTTCGATCTCTTGGGGACTCTTTTCAAAGGCCATGAAAAATAATACAAATAAATAAATAAATAAATAGTAATAATAATAATAATAATAATAATAATAATAATAATAATAATAATAATAATAAAAGTAAGAATAAGAATAAATAAATAAACAAATAAATGAACAAAAATAAATTGATGAATAAAATAAGATGAAATAAGTAAATGAAATAAATAAACAATCAATAAATAAATAAATAAGTGAATAAATAAATAAATAATGATGGCTAATTTTCCCCCATCGATGAAGCAGAATCCATGTGAGACTCTACCTTGAAACATAAGAATAGAATTGAAAGCATCAGCAACTTCCATTACAGCCAGGTGAGGTTAGTGGAGGTAAGGCGCCGAAACATTTAGGAACATAATCATTTATAAGCACGCACCTGATGCAAGTCTTCCATCTAAAGTTCGTTGGATAAGATTATGTTCGGAGATGCGTGTCAAATATATTAATTCTCGCTCATGTTGCTTTTTTTTCAGTTTTATTTGTTCATTTATTTATTTATTTATTTATTTTTTTTTTATTTCGCATTTAGCTAAGTAAGTTATATTAATCAGCTTCTTGAGAGAGAGAGAGAGAGAGAGAGAGAGAGAGAGAGAGAGAGAGAGAGAGAGAGAGAGAGAGAGAGAGAGAGAGAGAGAGAGAGAGAGAGAGAGAGAGAGAGAGAGAGAGAGAATGTGTGTGTGTGGGGGGGGGGGATGTTTATTGCAGCATATCAGTTTTGTGATGACTAATTACTTTCTGTATTCCATCCTGCTCATAATCCTGAGAGATCATATACTTTATAGTGACTAGTTTGTTCCTATACTCATTATGGGACTGTTAATTACTATAGTTACCCTTTACTTTTTTGTTGTTTTCTGTAGAGATCCAAATAGTATCTAATGTAAAGGAAAACTATAGAAAAATATATGTACTCCAACCTTGCAAGTGTTATTATAGTGGACACATTCCATTTAAGCTTGGAAAAGATTGGTGGTTTGGTTTCTTCCACCCGGCCATTCAATCACCTAGCATCTTCCATCTCCCACTCAGTCACCCAGAACCTTTTGAATCCATCCAGCATGTCCCATCTTCCACCACTCATCCACCCACCATCTTCCACCTTCCATCCAGCTAGCTTGTTCCAATTTCCACCTTCCACCCAGCCAACATGTTCCACCTTCCACCGCCCATCCAGCCAGCATGTTCCACCTTCTACCTTCCAGCCAGCATCCTGTACTGGAGAAATCCGTACTGATCACAGCACCAAATATAGACGTCACGTAGCTCTCAGGAACTCGATGCAGTAATGGAAAGACCGGTTTTTGTTTTGCCCACTTAACGTAATGAGCTTAAAATTGTATTATAATTGTTTACACATAACGTCGGCTGACAGGATACGCAGCATTAGTAGTTTCTCTCTCTCTCTCTCTCTCTCTCTCTCTCTCTCTCTCTCTCTCTCTCTCTCTCTCTCTCTCTCTCTCTCTCTCTACAGGAAAACAGTGCCAAAATTTATTATACACTATCTAAGAATACACATGACTTGAGACTTCTAAGACATAAAAATAAAACCAAGCCATGAGAGAGGAACGTTAGGGATGAAGGACCTTATCCTCAAAAAATAAATTAGTGTATTGTCTCATCTATTTACAGGCTGTAGTGGAAGTTATTTGGGCTTTCATGAGTGTTTCTTTATGATTTTTGTGATGGTTCAACAAGGATTCTGCACCATCAGTAGGATTAAACACATGATATGCAACCATTTGTCGCTGTGCCTTTGAAAATTTTATTCATGAAAGGTAAAATCTTTCCAATATTCAGGCCACACTCTGTTAGGACACTGATAGTTCTTCATGTCCTTAGTATTCAAGCCCCAGTGATCAGTGTAATTATCTCTGCATGAACCTTGCCTGCCCTGCTAATCATTCATTACTAACACTCCATGGAAATCCTCTTTATTTTCCTGTAAACTACAAAGTGGGTGTCATGGTGGTGTAGTTGATTTCTACATCCAGCTAATACTAATTTACCATTATCCCTTACTGATAATTCTTTTGGCCATTTCTCTCTCTCTCTCTCTCTCTCTCTCTCTCTGAACACTTCTTGTAGAGCAGACATGCCCTTGTTAATAATGTTTGATGATTTATTTCATAGCTCAGACTGAGGTCACCACTCCTTCATTCACACAACTATCTATTCATGGACAGAGAGAGGTACAGTGCAAAAGGAAATATGCCAGACTGCCTTGGCCTTGCTGTTTAATGTAACCCTCCAGTTCACATCCTCTCAGGCATGAACTGAGCTCACTCACTGCTACTCCATGGGTTATATACACAAAAATATGTATTTAAATTCTTTTAAAGTTTTATTTAATTACCAGTACAAGACTTTATGGAAACAAATTTACTTCAGAAACTAAGTAACTTGTCAGAAATGAGACCTACACCCAATAAGCTACAGATGAATATTCATTGTTCAACTCTGGCTACAGCTCAATCATTTAAGAAGTGAGCTTACTGAGCATACTGGTATGTAACAGTGAAGAGGTACACATTCTGCTGTTACATGGTTGAAGTACTTAATACATACTTTTATTAAGAATTAGAACATGCAGTGTCAGTGTTCTTATATATAATTTTTTTTTTTCATGAATTCTGAGAATTTCTTTTTAACTAATCATTCATTTACAACTATGCTGGTGGGCTGCATTTCACCTAGAAAAATAATCTGACACAGGCAAGTATTGGGTGAATTCAGAATCAGTATATATCACAGAACAAAACACAATACTGAATTTTAAAAAAAGCCTTGGATTATTGGTCACTTTTTAGAGACAGGGAAAGAGATGCAGGAATAGCAAATAAGAAAATTCTCTCAGAAGAATATCTTTTGCATGACTCACTACAGTCTTAATTGACTTAATAGAGAATAAAATTTATAACATGATCAACAGCTATATACAAGATGTGGATGTTTTAATTTTCTCTTTCTTCTTATGAGTAATATACAGCGCTGTATGTACAAGAACTTTCCTGATGCTTGGCTCTTAACGTCTCTCGAGAAGAGGTTCTGAGCACCTTCTGGCAAGGTATCAAAAGTCTGATGCGTGGCTCAGCACAAACCAAGAAGCAGTTGCTATAATTCTCTTGAAGTATATAAACTACCTATGTTTGAGGAAAAAAAATCTAATATTTATTTTCTGCTCCTTGGTCTGCATGAACACAATAGTATGTAGTAAATCTATTCTTATATTTTTATTTTCACTAAACTATAGATGATGAATAAAATACATTGCCTGAAAAATAGACTGCCAAGAGAGCATGGACTGGCTAATTACATACTTTTTTTAATCATCCTAGCATTACCATTCTGCCTTTAAAAAAAATACAGCTCCTCATCTTGTCAAGAATAGAATTTTAAGAACATTTGCTTTCCCACAGTTCTAATGCTAAATAAATACTGATAATTTCTCATACTGCAGAAGGAAGTTATTATTTTACTGGTGTTCATAATAATTATTTACCTAAGCACTCACGCATAGTAGAAGGGAGAGTAAACAGAAAATTATTGCTTTTATTTATAGAACACAATTTTACCTGGGTATTATTTTCTTTTGCATTTCTTAGCATTTTACAGGAAACCTAGCCAATAAGGGTTCATCAATTATTTGAACATCTTATATTTATACAGCTATTTGCTTGCATGTGCTTAGGGTGCAATTCTAGACATGTTTGGGATTTCCAATTGAAAGTGTACCAAAATACATACTAATATCTATTTATAGGTATCTACCTACCTTCTGCTTCTGCATCACTATAAAATTCCTATATATGCATGAATACAAATTCCATTAATTACAGAAAATATGGTAGTTGCTATTGGATGTCTGGTATATAATACTTTTTGGACTTTGAGACTTTTTGTTGGCAGTAATTTATAAACTTACCCTTATATTTATTATCTCATATACAATGTAATTCATTATATTATTGTGCCACTCTGCCAAGCATAGAATCTCCAGAGAGGGAAAAATTTAAAAATAAACAGCTCATCATGAGGATGGGGTCAAACATCATGCAAAACACTCTCAGGAGTAAATATTATCTACATTGTATCGGAGATTAATCAAGAATGAGAGCATCTCTAGGCTCAAAGAGTAAATTAGGTAAAGAAAATAAGCTTATACTTTGAACCTAGAGATGCTGACTCTAAAAGCTGGGATATTTCTAAATTATCGCTATAATAAACTATTATATGTGGGCCTAAGCCTGGTCTCGCGTCCAGCAATGTACTTGGCCCATTATATGTACCTCTGTTCTCCAGCAAGAAAAATAGATATTTAGAAAGGGAAGATTGAATCAAGCATTGCAGAATGATAAGAACTTCCCTTCTCTATGTTCGATAAAAAGCAAGATGCCTATCTAATATCCATCTAGTAGAAAATGGTAGGTAGGTCACTAGTTGATGGCTTTTAGGGACTAGATATAATGTCTTGGTAAGCCATGAACTATAACAAACCAGGACACTGTGGTGCTGGGAGGACCTGCCTCAACTGTGAACCACAACACACTGCACATATGGTGCCAGAGGGTGGCCCCTCCACCACCCTGGACTGTTTTGTACCGTAGCATTAACAGTATCATGTCTCTTCTCTCTCAGCCTTGCTCAGTAGTGTGCATGGAAGGTCACACTCACTGACACCCCTGAATGGCTGAAGTAATATCAGGTAACTAAATTTTCCTATTATCTCTCTCTCTCTCTCTCTCTCTCTCTCTCTCTCTCTCTCTCTCTCTCTCTCTCTCTCTCTCTCTCTCTCTCTCTCTCTCTCTCTCTCTCTCTCTCACACACGCACACACACACACACACACACCTGTGTATCATAACGTCTCATGTACATCCTACAGAACTTGCTCACTGAAAGCACAATAGCTCAAGCTATTATCTTTTTTTTTTTTCTAAGCATATAAGAAATTCATGTCAAAATATAAGGGAAAGACCTTCTATCTATTCTGATGACACTGAATATCAAGTATATCAATTTTAAAAATAGTTACCATCTGACAACTGTAATTATATATAAACACTTTAAATACATATTCTCAAACAAATATTAAGGCCAAAGGAATATTATGGAAGAACTTATCTTCAATAACATTATGCATCATTATTGCCATATAAGCCTTCCAGTTTTATGCACTAGTCTTGCTATCTTGAAGCATGGGAATAATTTGTACAATGCTTGAAAATAGTGAAGATTAAAATAATTCTCTACTGTCTTTCATAGCATCCCCCACACCAGCCCTAACAAGTAATTGATGCGAATCACAAAGCCCTTCTGGATGTTCGCATGCAGTCTTACGAGCTCACTCACTTAACTTATCAAAGCGTGATGAGCTCAGATGTCACACAACACCTACAGTTTGTGATTGGCATTGCTTAATTATCACACAAAATCTTCCCTAATCCAGCTCTGGCTTATCAAATGTTCAACAGAGGAACAATTGTTTATAACAACTATTGTATGAATATACATGATACAGAGTGCACAACTGTTAAAGTGGACAATAATGAGAAAGTTGGATACTTTATTCATGCCACCTTAACAGGAATACTTTTCAAATGAGGTAGACAATCAAAATCAACAATACAGTATATGTAATCTGTTATGACAAAAATAACTAAGCCTCATATTATGCCTTCATGTCTCTTATTATAATCTTTGGGGGCAAACGCAATCATGTCTATTTCCTTTTCCAATCAAATTAATCATAGGCAGTGTTGGTAGCTCTAGATGAGTTTGTTCTAAATGCTGACAAATTATTGATCGCTTTCTGCTAAAATTAGCCATAAAACTATGCACAAAAAAAATAAGATGCAATAAAACTATGTAGCTCTCAATTGGATAGGCAAATTACAATGCAAATTATGCTTTTTAATGCTGAAGGTCAGTAGAGCTGGAGCACACAGTGGCAGAGTTTGTTATCCTGGCATTGTTGATCTCAATGCACAGTCCTTGCAGCTGTGGCTGCCAGTTAATTCTCTATTTGCACATCACAGAGCCCTAGGAAGTTCTGTCCACTGTACTGGTGAATCACTACAGTAACGCAATATTCTTGTCAACTCTCGCCTACAGGTAATGGTTGAGCACAGGCGCTTTTGCATTAACTTGCCTTTGTCCATCTGTACTTGACAATTCTTCCATCTGATGGCTTCAATGGCAGCCCTGATGGTCATTTCTGTAAAGTAAGTATAAGTAAATCAACCATCATAGATGACATATCAATAACTAATACATGTAAAGGTTGGTGATGAAAAAACATGTTAAGCAAAATATCCACAACAGCCAACCAAAAAAAAATACCATTTGCACCTTTTACATTTTACATAAAACTTTATGTTTATTTCATTCTATTTCATTCTATGTATCCATCCAGTCTAACTTTACAAGGTTGTGTTTATTTTACTCTGATAAAATAATCAATTTAACTAACATGATTCTCTTCTTTGTAATTCCATCATAGGTCAAACATGACAAGTTTTCATCTCACTCTAAACTACAGTTTCAGTGAGGAAAAGAAGATAAGGTTTAGAAGAGGAGAGGTGGTGTTCTACAGATTGAGAATTAGATCTTAGACTGCGAATGTTGCAGAAGTTAATGAAGAAAAAGTTGAGGGGGTCGTCGATAGAAAGGCAGTCCGACCTGGGGACATTTATGGTCCCCTCCCCAGATGGGGACTCCAAGGCTGGTGTAGGAGTCGCCATAATAATTTTGAAATTTTTGAGTGAAGGGTGTGTGTGTTATTAGGTGCTTGTAGTTTTGTGTGTGGAGGAAGAGAGTTGTCTTTAGAGGGCAGGCTGTGACTGCCCCCTTGTGTTGTGAGACACAAAGGGAAACGTTCAGTGAGGTCACAGCTGGGTTTAATGATAAGTTCACAGCACCCCCTGAACAGTGTTTTAGACCTCACTGGGAGTAATTATCGTTTCAGCAGGTGTCTACTACCTGAAAACATCTACAGTACCTCCTCGATTACTTTCAGTATACTTATAGTTACATATTTTAGCCCCATATAAACATGTGTATACTGAAAACAGTGTACACCCTCAGTTACTAAAGGATATAGATTGTTTTCAGCATCTTGTAGTCACATGAATTATCATATAGGGACTGAAATATGCAATATGGAAGCAGCACAGTGGGTTAAGGTGAGGTATCTAATGGATAAGTTTCAAGTAACACATGGATGGAGTTAGAAATGTGTGTGTGGAAAAAGGTTAGTGCTGGAGGAGAGTTAATTCACTGATCTTTTAGAACTAGACTAATCCTCCTGTGGTACCCACAATCCACATACTCACTCGAGAGCTTCATTTTTATCAATTAACATCTTGCCATTTTTCTTTCTTACTCCCTTTTCCTGATGTTGCCTTTCACATCCATATTTTAAAAATTATGTTTATATGCTAGCTAGTATAGTTATGATCTCAGTGCATTTTTCGATAACAAAAATAAGAATTTTTGGACAGAAGTTTTTAAACTTAACATTAAAATAGTAGTTACAAACACTGAGCACTCAAAGTAATACTTTCATGCATCATATAAAATATATGGTACAGAAATCTGTTTATTATAAATGAGAATACATTTTTGGGATCCACTTACTGGTCAGGTGCATGGGCTGTGCTCGAGAGTAAAGGGTCTGTGTCGCGGTGGGAGTGCTCCGATGAGGGGCCCGCCCGTGCTGGAGGGAGCTGGTGGAGAAGAGGTGGGAGGGGTTGCTGAATTGCGACCCCCCCCACCACTGCTCCCCCCACTGCTGGTCCCTGGCACCCCTGACCCACCACCTGGCACCCCTGGCCCACCTTCTCTCTTTCGGCCGCTTGCGCTCGCTCTCTCTGTAACCTGGAGTGCCAAGAGTTGGGTAATATGCAAACATTTTCAACAGTACATACTGCCATCTTCATCTCAATGGAATGGAATACATAAAGGTCAACATCAATGTTTTATGACTATACTCTAGCAACACTCTAGAGGTATAAACAATTACATGAATAAGATCACTGACATGGAGTAAATGTACTTTGATGAGGTTGTTAACAGGCACATTAATCTTGCAGTGCGAACATTAATTTAGTGCAATAATATCTAATAGCAATATTTTATACATTACTCTCACATAAAATTACATTTACAATTACATGTAGGAACACTTATTATAGCACTGTTACTCAAGGAAATGAGGAAAAGCTAATGTCATACATATGATAATGTGTACAGACTAAATAGGGAAAAGTTAAGGTGAAAAATTAGCATCAAACTAAAAAAAAAAAAAAAGTTAATGTAAAAAAATCTAACTTGTAAATTATACAGGGACAGTAGAGTTGCATTACACTACATGCCCCACAAACTGGACCACCATTCCTTTCTTCTTTGTATTTAAGAACTCTGTCACAAGAATAAAAACTATACTCATTGTTTTTGCTTTTCTACTCAGAATTACATTAGAATCAATTTATAAAGTTTTCTAGTTTGATTTTTAGAATAAAAGTTGCTTCAGATTAAGACTTGCCAAAACACTGGGCAGAAGATGGATTGGTGGTTTCCAAAAACACAACACAACACAACACAGCAAACACATAAAAATGTAAATAATACTTCCTGTGACTTTGAGCTTGACTCAGACCAACTCACCGTTTTTTCCGTTAGTAACTCCCATATGCTGCTACGGAAAAGAGACGAGAACAAGTAAATATAGATTGGACAGCGATTGTTGCACCACACCAGTACAACAACCACAGGACAACAGCACTATCAGGCATGCAATGAAATTCAAGTCTAAATTTACCGCTTCATCATCAACCAATATCATTAATCATTTCCTGTTTGGAGCTATTAATGTCTGCACAAATTTGTAATTACCAAATAATGAAAAAAAAATCTTAAATATTAACTCAGCTGTAAGGAAGCAGTAAACATGACTTTCAAAGCTTAGTAATTCTTGCATTATAGAAAGGCACAGTCATTTTTTTTTCTTAAATTCAAGCATTAAAAAAAAACATCAGTAAATAATGCTAAAATTTCAGGGAAATCTGGCAACTGTTGAAAGCAGTGAAACCTTTTTGCAAAGAATCACATATCATATTATGAAGCAAAGTATATGCGACATTGAGAATCTTCAAAATAAGAGAAAAGCAATTCCTTAGTTTATATAAATACTTGAATTTGTTTAAGAAAATACCTGCAAAATTTGATGACATGCATTATTTGAAAGCATAATGTTAGGTTAATGGTATTGCCTACAATACCTGTGCACTGACACATCAGTTTTAACAAAGGTTCAGTATCAGATTATTATTTGTATGTAAATGTCATGTATTGATTAAAAATGTTTAAAACTTTATAAGGTGTATTGTGGATTTTGCAAGTACATTATAAGAATTGAATTTTTTCCCATTAAGTAAAACAAATGATGAGTTTTCTCTATACTCATACTTAAACTTTCCATGACAAAATTCAGTACCTGTATTATTTTGCATTCCAAAACATCTATCATTATGGTAGCAACATTTTAGTTTTATGTTAATGTCATTTTGCATTTCTTTGCCAAAAGATGAAATGTTGACTTTATTAATTAATTAAACATGTTATGTCTAATTTGATAAGAAAATGGAATGATTCAGACTGCATGGTATTAATAGCAGTGTAGCTTGTCATGTTTTGCTCATGATCACATGATAATATTTAATTAAGTCTACTGCAAATCATTAGATTGGTTGCAAGCTGGCTACATCTAAGTTACACAAGTCAGACAGCTTGAAAGACTTCAGTCCAATATAATGTTTGTAAAGTACTCAACTGTCTGGATGGTACACATTATTTCTTCAGTGTCTCTCAAATAATGATGAAATGAAATGTTTGCTTTACTACACAAGTAGCTTACTAAATGCACCACATTATCAGAAATTCAAATGATGTTTATAAAATTTATTAAGCTTTACTTTATTATATGCCATTGCCTAAGTTCTTTTTATAACTCTGTAAGGAAGATTTAATAGATATAATGATGGAATGAAGCAGTATTTTTAATTCTGTTTTGAAAAAAAAAACTATATGAAGATTGTTTCTCTCTCCCCTATGAGGCTAAAATATGAAGGATTGGTTGGGATGAGTGTGTACGTATGCATGCTGATGCCATGGATTTGTGACTTCCTATTATTTTTAATCAATGTATACTTGGCTAATATGAACATGACAAAAGTCATATTTTTCTAAATATGGTGCTGCAGTTGATAACTATACTATGTAACTACAGTGAGTAAAATAATGAAGATGATGTACCACACTTATTATGAAATTTAACATTTTTACATATAAAAAAAGCTACTCCCCTCTGCAGGTGTCAGCCTGGTTGGTGTGTAGATTAAATTTTGTTGATGCACGTGAATGCTCAACTTGTCACACAGAATAAGAAATTTTAGGATAATTACTGTATTTAGTATTTTATAAACTGATGTCATGTATTATGTACAGTAGTACAGATAAGTACATCAGGCTGACATGCACATGAAGGGAGAATAGCAGAGAGGAAGCATACACACCAGCATGCAAGCACACACACACACACACACACACACACACACACACCCTAAAACTGAATTGAAATCCATCTTGGTTTCTAAGTAAAGGTGAGGAAAAGGAGATCAAATCCTCACTGACCACAGTTATTTGGGGGTCAAGTGTACAAGCATAACTGGATTTCTCCATGTTAACTTTGACACCAGAATGAATTTATCCTTGGTTCAAAACAGACCTATTGCATCTCCTGCAGATGTACCTCCCATAAAGACCATCATATTCATTCATAACTTTTCTACATTTAATCTTTCATACATAACTTTCCTTGCCCCACAGACATTCCTCATGCATCTGACATTCTCTGTATACCATTTACACATGAAAATTTATGATCTCCCAAGACTTAACCTTTCACATACAATCTAGCTATATACTCTTCACCTTACACTTATTTCCATCCTCTCTACAACCTAAACCATCATAATTCTCTTTGCTTTTCTTGATCAGCTAAACATATGCAACACCATTTCTTCTTTCCACTTTCTTATTTATCACTATTTGTATATGTTACTTCACACGTTTCTCAATCACCTCATCCCCATTACAATCCTCTTCTCTCATATTCCATGCATCAGTTCAATACATTGCAGTCATCATTACATCCCCATACAGCCTTCTTTGTGTGTTAATTCAAGCAATCTAAAGGTAAACTTCCTCCTGATGCCTAATGAGAACATGAAAATTGAGCAAGAGATGAAATGAGGATATATGAAAGCAATGGAGATAGCCACCCCTTAATATTTTCAATGATACTTTGATGTAGATGACCAAACAGACCTACAAGACCATTTTTTGTGAGTGATGATCTGTGTCACACTAAAGTCTTTGCAAAGTAGTAGCACCACAGACATGAACATATTACATCAGCAGTAAACACTGAGAACTCATAGTTGATTTCCTATCAAATGGTACATCTTCCAGAGGTATCATAAAAAAAATCCATGCATGGGAATGACACAGCATTTCTTATGAATATATCTAAGGATATTTTAAAAAGGGATGTTACACTCTGGAAATCTTGTTTTATCTGTGACAGAACTGACTTTAACACAAACATGCTTTAGATGGGGACTTCACCTAAAATACAACACAGATGATGAACTAGCCCCCTTGAAAATGTTGACATCTATCACACACTGCCTACTAATTTGCCTCAACTTCTTTTAAATAAATGTCTGTGATTTACTCTGAGACAACTATCTAACCTTTGCTTCCCTCCTTCCTCCATTACTACTGAATTTTGTGGTACTTAAGGGTATGGATTATACTTATAGGCAACTCCACTTGAAGCACTATTTCCATCCTGAAGTGCTTCCAGTACCTTGCTTGTCTACTTTGGTTCTGTGATAGTGATGGTTCTGTGATAGTGAATATCAATTGTTATATATATACAAACACATAAATGTCTATTTTCTTAGTTTTCTGTGGTCAAAATGATCCCAGTTCACATTTCTTAGCCATTTTCTTAGGCACTTGACTGCATACCTATAAAACCCTTTTACAGCTAAGCCATCAAGGATATATTACTCTTGATTACTGACTGACTGATCATTTGTAAGGAGTTGCCGTTTGTAAGTGGGTACCAGGTATCGAGGCATATCTATGGAAGTGCCCCTTTGAAAAACAATGTATAAAATTTGATTGGATGTAATGATAAGCAAATTCTGCCCAGTGTATTTTTAGGAGGGCAGCACTTCTGTTGTTCTGTGCCTTGACTTATGTCCTAAAACTATTTTCTGCAACATGAAAAGGGGCTACAATGTAAAAGGAGACAAAATCAACAGATCTCCATTGGGTCTGGGATTTGAGCCCAGAACATTCATGTGTGTCAAATACATCAACCAGTTGTTCTTAAATTTTCTCATGCAGCAGATCTTTAATTATGAGTCAATTCCTCTCTACTAATCTACCTACCTCTCAGGATTAAAGAGGTTTGTAAGCTAGAATATATTAAACTTGGAATCTAATCATTTATCACTGAGTCTCATTAGTTACGGTCTACAGGAATAATCATCCCAGTTTTGATGTGTGCCAAAAGCCAAAAAGATTCAATGCTGTAAAAACAGGAATGTAGGTTCTAGCTACAGATGCTTTGGTCTGATGAACACCTTGGGACGTTCCACAAACCACACTTTTAAGAAACACTGCTTTACACCACCACATCAAATATTTCTTTCACTTCAGTCATTTATCTTATATTGTTATTGTTGTGAATAAACAATTCTCAATCGATTCTTGTTAAACTGGTACTTTTCTATTTACTAACTATATGTCATGATTATTTATTTATAACAGATAGCCTAGTCTTAATTGCTCTATATATATATATATATATATATATATATATATATATATATATATATATATATATATATATATATATATATATATATATATATATATATAGACACACACACACACACACACACACACAAGTAATTGAACATTTGCATGTAATACTGCAAAGTGTTTGATAATTCTCAAAATTTCATGGCACAAAACTTCATTTCACACTAAATACCCAGATTTTTAGCAACATGAAACATCTACATGTTTGAAAGTATTTCAAAATTAATGGAAACATGAATTTCCACTTATAATTCACGACTATAGTAGAATTAAGGTTTGTATTTTATGTCCCATTTTAATGCAAAGGCAGGATAGTAGTCATGGCTGACCAACACCACTTGAACTGTGGTGACTGGTAAAGTCTGACTGGTAATACATTGAGAGTCTGGTTAGAGGGTTTAATCCCTAATCACTCCTTTACTCATGGCTTTAGATCAACTTCTCATTTTCAACACACTGATATTTATAATCTCGGTTGAAGGCAGAATCCAAGGGCAAGATATACTACAGTAAAGACATGTACAACTACATCATCACACTGCCATCTACCACAGACCTGAGAAGCTACAGCTCCCACACTAATTTTCAGAAAGCAATGTGCAGCAAACCCATTATCCCTAAAGCTTCTCTTAAAAGCTAGCATATGCATCAATTTGAGTAAATAACAAAGCAAGCCAGTAACACACACCTCCAATGTGTATAAAAAGAGCTTATCTGCCATCACTTACTTTTGCTTTGTCTGCCTCATAAATTGTTGGATCTTGCGGGCAGCCTGGTGTTGTCGTCGCTGGGAGTAGGTCCGCCTGGAAGGAATGACAACTCATTACTTAAACACTTAACTGACAATTACCTCATATTCATCTACAATTTTTTTCACATATAAGATTTCATTATAACATAAAAGTTTGCAATAAAAACTCATAATTTCTCTCATGTGAAAAAAAGCACAACTTAATGATGGCATGGCATCAATGGCACTTCTACATTTAAAAACAAATGCACAACTCACTTCAATGTAGGGATGGGAGTAGTTTCCCGTGACCCTCTCAGAGTAAAGTTAACATTTGTATGGCTCCCCTCCAAACTTTTCTTGAAACGTTTATGCTCACAATAAGAACGAAACTGATTTTGGATTAAAGTAGCAGCTCTACTCATTTGTCTGAAGTAAACATACTGAAAAGTAAAATTTTAAAAATAAGATGAGTTAACACTTTAATATTATATATAGTCAGCAGCCTACCGTAAAAGTTCTTCAAGAAGTAGAAAAACTAGTTTTCAAACTAAAGAATGTTGTCTGCTTCATGCAAAACTCTGCCAGAAGGTATAGAAATTCCCTTTTATTATTTTTATTTCCAAGTAGGTAATGTGTATAACAAAGAAATTAAGAAAATATCAAGATGACCACTTAATACAGTCCAATGAAACTAACTGACTGACACTACAGTTTCTTGCAAAAAAAAAAAAAAAGTCACCTGTTTATAGCGTCTGTAGTAGTTCTGAATCACAATGGCTGCCTGTCTTTCTTTATCCTGTTCTTGGAGGCGTTTCCGTCCCTTGTACAGCCTGTATGCCTTCTGAATGGTTTTGGCAGCCTCATACAGCTCCCGCTGCTCGCGATCTAAAATTAGCAAATATAAATAAGTCAGTGATAATAAAAGTACCACATTAAACATACAGAAGATTCTATAAAAATCATGCAGAACTGCAGTTTAAGAAAAAGCAAACATAAACATGCACCAGGTTTTGGAATGTCCCCATATATTTTGTGCAGCAAACAACTAAACAATGAATAGGAGGGGAGGGGTGAATCCTTTCCCCAGAAATTTTACTTACCACAACGTGAAATATGAGAAAAACACGTTTAAATTATTATTGTTTTAGATGTTCTAGTGTATCAGTCAGAACACTGTGATGATGATAATCTTGTCAATCAGTCAGAACATCAAAATAATAATAGGATTCCCTACTTGTACTATATAGGTAGGTACATGTTTAGGTGGCCTGTTATTGTGGTGCCCACAGTATGGGGTTCACTAATGTGGATTTACTTTTACAGACAAGCTCATATCTTGGATTTTTTTCTGCTTTCTTAAATGGCATCCTTCATATGATAGTAGCCTCAAATGAATGAAAGATATAAAAGAAATAATGCTGAATTTTCATGATTCTACTTATATGAAACAACTACTGAACACTTCATGCCTGAAACTCAACAGTCTACTTCAGCAACAGCAGTCTCTTAAAGGTTTAAGTACTTTCATATAACCTATTAACTACTTTTTATCTGCTTGTAATACCAACAAGAACTTAATATTCATTGGCAAAAGGCTGAATTTTGTTTGTGTAGTACACTAACATATACCAACTCCATTAATTAATTTCAAACTACCCTTCAAAACCAATTTAAAGAATGAGGAAGATCACTGACCTGACAGTGTTAAATTGGAAAAGTCTCGAGAAAAATCTCTGGTGGAGGCTTGGAAAAACTCTGAGAAGTCAGCTGTAGTGGGTGGGGGTGAGGGGCTCTCCAGGGTGAAAGAGGCTGGGGAGGGTAGGCAGCTGGAGGAGGCAGGACTCATGGAGGAGCTTGGAGTACCAACATCAATATATCTGCAAACATTTGTTTTATCAATTTCCCTTCATACTTTAGAAAAAAGGAATCAATATCCATAATGCATTCCCATTTTTCCAGTTTCAATATTTTTATTCCCATATCTCCCAAAATCTACATGTACCAAATAATTTATGAAGGACTCACTAACCTCCTCAAGAATTATACTTCCATTCATCATCTAGCACTACCTGTGTTGTTATCTTATTCCTTTGTCCCTGAATCTTTCAACCTGAAACCTTTCTTTTCTGATTCCTTTCTAAATTTCCATTGGTCAATAATTTCCTTAAGTGTAGCATAGCAAGATATCACAACTATTATATTCAACACATATGCCACTGGTTCCCAATCCTGTCAGTCTATTAGTTCCTTTTTTCACCTTATACTCATATTTTCCAGGAATACTATTGTTTGCTAGAAACAAATCTTTCAGCACAGACATCCACCAACTGACTGACTAAATGCCCCCACTGCATTCTGTGTACCTAGTCACAACTAACAGTAGATAGGATGCATTAAGTATCTACACTTGTATATTGCAAATAGTCAAACACAAGTTCTCACCTATATGATGTAATATCTGATAACTCAAAGTTGAACTCAGGTGTGGTGTCTGGAGGTTCATCCAGGATTACTTCCATGTCCAGGTCTGATGAAGGTGGATCAGCTGATACTGGGCTGGACTCTAGCTGCATCAGTTCTTCTCCATCACTCTGTAATAATATCAACAAGTCAATGACATCATCATGGAACATGAGATCATATGGAACAGATGATCTCATGTGGGTCACCACGTGCATATTGTCTTGTCCGTTACTACTCATTCCTACATTACGGGACTCTTTCAACTTCACAACATTTATTTCTTAGCAACATAGCACTTTTACCATTCTTCATCTTATATACATCTTATATGGAAAAGAAATTGCCAAGAAAATACCTTAATTCGCTCAGGAAGTGCAGCTATGATCTGCTCAGCAAGAGTGAGAACACGACTATCATCTGGGGCAGCCAGGCCAGCCATCTCTGAGCTGAGGGATTCCCGTCGGCTTGCATAGCTGCTGTCCACACCTGTTGACAATATGCTGCCATTGTTTCACACTTAACTATAGGTTTTATGACATACTGTCTATCATGCTTCACAAATTTTATCAGTAGTTCTGATTTAATTCAGTAAGGAAATGAGAAATGAAGGATAAACAGATTGTAAGATAAAAAGATTCTATACATGAGAAGTCATGATAGTCTTGTCATGGTCCAGGGAGTGCATCTATTTAGTCACAAACCACTCATACATGTGGTTAACAAGGGCATGCTATGTAACCTACCCACAAAGTTACAAGTACATGGGCTTGATCCTGTGTGCTCCTTTACAAAAGAACAAAATATGAGGAAAGGAAGCCTTGATATGAAGGAATGCAGGACCTGTTGCTAATGATATGAGGTGTTTTGAAATCACCTTCAGGGATTTAAGATTCTAGAAGTGGCTGGAATTTTGAGACCTGGAGCAAATTAACTGTGTCTGGCCATTGTTGTCTATGTAAGTGATATAATCACATTTACGAAGCTTTGGAAAAGAACAGAACTGTAAGGATCAGTGACATGAACCTACTCTAGGGTTCGAAAAGAAACCTTTACATGATAGTAATAAAATGTAGAAAATAGTCTGAATCAGTAAACTAACATTTCCTCCTAGTATGTTAAATTATGAGGCAATGGTTTTCATTATACTAATACTGGAGTTGGGCAAAAACACATATGAGACTTAAAAGTTGATAGACAATGGAAATAAATGGGCAAGTCTCACTCTGCTACATACATAGAGTTCAGAAATACTGATGCAATACAAGTAGCCATAAATTACTAGCTTCAATTTCATCCCAATATTTCAATATTAACTCTTCCAGTATTTTTACAAGATATACCTATTTACTTGGTTGTAGTAAAAAGAACTACAAACAACCTCAAGTCATCTAGTAGTCTCCATACTTACTTTTATTTTGCTTTGCCTTAAAATTACAGAGGTTCCTTAGACATACCACCTCCAGGAATGCTTGTGAATGTGATTACAAATGCTACTGCATGCATTCACATACCTACTATCTTGGCTACCATATTTAATGGGGGATATCAGCTTGGTATAAAGATACATAAGTATTAGGGGTGTCATAAAAAAAAACATATGTACAAGCAGCAAAACCAAAATCAACACAATAAACCTCTGTAAATAAACACAAATAACTGCCATTTAACGCTCAGCTCACCTCTGAGGGATGAATGTTCCTCCTCCTCTCCCTCCGCCTGTAACTGGCAGCTCCCACCTGCAGTAACCAATCATGCCAAATAGGTTACCTTTGTAATGCTCCAAAACAGAAAAAAATTGAAGAATTTTGCTACCATTTCCCTTACCTACTGTATATTTAGCTGAAAATTTAGTTATCTTAAGTATATTGTTTACTCTAAGGTATTGAAAAGTTCCTATACTGGATACTAAATGATGAAACAATACTGAAAAATATCTGAAACAAGCAATAGAGGATACTGAAAGTAAGTGCAAAACATGCAAAACACAATCATTATAATTAAAATGTGTACTGTAAAATATGAACATGCCTAGGATAAAAAAATAAGAATAAAAAAAAATTAAAAATAAAAAAAATTGAGGTAACATTCTGAGATACTAAGCTGTAAAACTCTCAGGAAGAACAAAGAAATCTGGAACTTGATAATGCTCATACAATTTAGCAAATCCCAAACCAGCCAATGAATAGTGACATGAGGGTAAGAATGAAAGTGTTAAACTGAAAACCTGCTGATTGATCTGACCTGGAGTAAACTGGAAGGGCATGGGAGAGTCTACAATGTCCTCTCCATGGTTGTCCAGGGTAAGGGAGGGTGTGGACACCTGGGGGCTGGAACCATCACCTCTGAAAGTATCATAAAAGGAACATTATCTTCTTTATCAGAAGCAAAGTTGTGTTAATTGAAAAAAAATATATGCAATGCTGACTTGTTTAACAACTAAGTACAATGCTCAGAAGTACACCATAGAGGATATTGGGACAATTTCTGCAAGCAGAAGTGAAAACTGTTTTACAAAAACACTGCCTATAATTAGACAAGTGACCCATTTACACTTGAAATTTGCCTTTGAAAAGGACAATAAAATTGCATAGAAAAGAGGTGAAAGCTTTTGGTTCACAACCATCTAGGTCTGAATTTCTTTTAGCACAAGATGAAAATCTGAATGTTTATCTCCTTTCAAAATGTGGCCAATGATCATCTAGAAAAAAAAGTAGATTGTGTTGCCCAATAGGAGTGAAAACCCAGTGATTTTGTCTTCTCAGGGACCTTTTGCAGGAAGAGATCAAAAATGGTTTGCTACAAATTCCTCTGCCTTTATTTGTTTTTCTCATCATTAAATGTAATGGAGATGAGGTACATGACATTGGGTACATTACTTAATGTATATTACACATAACAAAAGTACCATATATACAACCAAAACTTCAATCTAATCTCCATCTCTTGAACTTCCACATCTATGAAGACCATACAAAACTTTTCTACAGCCTCAGTTATTATCTTTTTACTTTGTCATTTATTTTTTTACTGTGTCACATCCACCCCATAGTGCACGTGTGTGTGTATACATTAGTAATGACTTGCCTGGAATACTTCTGCAAAATATCAAGGCCTGAGTCTAAACTGGTTCTCTTGTAATTGTCCACATTGGCTAAGTTAATGCCAGAGTCAACTGAAGGTCTCTTGATAAGTTTGCCACGGCGGACTGAAGTGTCGCTCCAGGACGAGGCAGGTGACAGGCAACTGACTGGACGCCCAGGATCCTGTTCGCTGCTGAGAGGAAGGTCTACACTGAGGTGTCGTTGCTTCTTGAAGTCACATCTGGAACAATGAAAGCAAAGAACTATTGTATTGTCTGCTTATTCAAAAGCTGACTCTACAAAATCAAAGAGTGACTCAAATGTTGAATGATGAAAATGAATGGAGATGCAAATGATGAGAATGTCTGTGAGCCCTTCAGAGAGGTTTTGATTGGTGTAAATGTTGGGAGTGGTGATGAAACATGCAAAATAATGGGTGAAAGAGACTAGAAAGTAGTGGTGGAATTATATCAGTAACATGGGAAAGAAATGTACCAAAGTGAACATGAGATTTAAAGAAATGATAATATAAAGTAAAAAATGGTCCATACAAGTGATAGAAGGATGTGGCCACATTTCTCCTCAGTCCTGGTCACACACATTCCAAGCACAAGTGTCTGGATCATACTGGAAATTCTGCCAGTCATGTTGGTAATCTTGGTGCAGTGAAGACTACAAACTGCCACAGCTTTGTTTCCAGCATATCCATGAATGCATGAAACCGCCCCAAAATTTCCCCAGTATTGTCTGCAACATGTTGCTAGTATATGTGTGACATGTTTCCATCATGCAATGAACAGTGTTTCAGACAAAGCTCTAAGGCAAGTATGGCCATGGCTTAAAAAACTCAAATGAGAACACAAGATGACTCTGAAAAAATTGTAAAAAATATAACTAAGATGAAAGCCTACATTAGAAGGAAGTTAAAGATGAAAAACTGGGAAATAAATGTGAGTAGCAAATTTTTATGAAAAAAAAATATAACTAAATGCCAAAACAACACCCCCACACCTGTGGTACATGACTGTACCTGCGGGGAGAAGGTCGGAGAAACACATCAGGTGAGTGGTGGGCCACTCCAAGCACAGAGGAGCCAGGGCTGAGGCTTGTGGTGTTGCTGCATGAAGTGGTGGTGGAGGTATTGCTGTTGGTGGACAGCTGAGACAAGGAGGAAGAGGAAGATGAGAGAGACAAGTTAAGTCCCTCCAAGCTGCCTCTTTGATCCCTCTGTCCATCCAGCTGTTGTAGTTCCTCTGCTAGAGCATGATGGCCTGAAGATCATAGGTTTTACATTAGTCACTTGAAGCTGTCTACCCAAACACATTTTTCCATTTATTTACTCTTAAGATTATATGATGCTTTTTCAATGAAACTCCTTTTATGAGGTAGATATATTATTATATCTTTATTTGAGTTTGTACCTTAATTTGCCCATGCAACACTGACAAAAATACATTTTCATTTACCATTGATGGTAGCACACTGCAGGGGAGTTTGTCCCAGCTGATTTCTGGAGTGCAATGCTTGTGAGTTCCAGCGGTAGAGCAGAAGGGCAGTGTGGCGGTGGCCTCGGGTGCAGGCCCAGCTGAGAGGCGTGCAGCCCCGGGAGTCCTGACGCAAGGCATCTACCTCACACTCCAGCACCAAAGATGGATTTTCCTCACGCCATCGCAACAGTGTAACGATTAACCTTAAAGGGATTAATGACAATTACATTTCATACATTTTTTAGGGTGTAACATTTGTTTTGAAACATGGTATCATAAAGTAACAAAAAGTTTCAACAGGTCATATGTAAAGCATGTGATTTAATAATTTCAAGTATTATGTACATTTCTTTCCCTACACCCAATAGGTATAACTTTTTTATATTTCTTCACATTTTTTTGGAAAATCTATAAATCTAAGTACAACACAAAATTTACCATTTTCATGTATGCATACAATACAGTACAAAATGATTGAAATTATTACAAAATGTAAGACCTTTGAAGACTATGAAGAAGACAGTGTTTAATCAAATTTAGAACTTTCTAGGCACTTGGGTTATTTTCAATTTCTGAGACTTACCCTTCCTCTTACCTGAAAATTGTGGTATCACATGACTGAATATTACCCGTGCATTTAATCAATAACTATCATGTAAAACAAGTTCACTTCTCATTCTAGTAGAATGTCACCACAAAACATCACAAAGATGTACACATATGTACCTAGAATAACCTAGCATGGCTGCCAGGTGCAGGAGAGTGAGGCCATGCAGCTCAGGCAGGCCAGAGGCAAAGCCATGGTCCATGCTGAGCCACTGCTTGCCACTCATCCTCTGACAGTATGACACAACTCGCTCCTGAAAGCAAACAGAAAAATTATAAATGCTGTGATGGATACAAACAAGTCCCTACATGCAAATCATAACATATAAGGTAAGCTATAATAAGCTTTACCAAAAAGAAATTAATAATCTCACATTCATGTATCTGAATATTTTACTATATTTCTGGTAGCAATTATAATACAAGCTTATTGTCTAATTCACAATATGAAGTGATATAATAGCAGCAATAATTATTAATTCTAAGCATACTCTTTTTCATATAGCCAGTTATACCCTAATATCTGGGGCAGCTTCTAAAACATAAAATGATGGAATCCTATTCAGTGTTGAATTATAAAAGATGTAACATGAGTTTATGCAGATATTACTAATGGTGAATGTTCCTCCTCCCTGCCTAGGCAGCCATGGTGCCACCTGGCCAATTATTCTATTTGTTGTTAATTACAACAATATCCTTGTATAATGTTTATCAGTAAATGACTTGTCCATTAATACGACTAGTCTTGTTACAGGATACTGCAAAGCTCCAAAACTTGTAGAAATCATGACTGAAAAATTCACAGTTTCATCAGTATAAATCTATGTCAGTATACCCTGCCAGGGTTACGTGTCTGTTGCCCTCCAACATTTGAAATTCATGACACAGCTAAAAAAAAAAGCCTCAAAATGCATATGTGCATAAAAGATTTTCCCCTTAGAATGACCTGTATTTTCACCTCAAGCAATATCAGCAAAAGCTCAAGATACATCCTCAATACAGTATCTTGAAATGCACATTTATGGTTCTTGCTGCATATTTGTAGCTTTATTAAATTTTTTTTTATGCATGTGCCAGTTTCTTTTTACTGTACTTTTTAACAAAGTATGAAGTCTAAAAGGACTATCTTACTGATATAGAAAAAGCACTATAAAGAAAATCCCATGAATGACAATTATTTCTTCTCAGACAATGCATAATGCTTCTATCTCAGAAGAATTAAAGTCACAAGGAAGGTGGAAAAAGTCATATAAACTTGGTTTCCCAATGGAAAAGGAAAACTGGATAAATATTGGTAATTCCATATTAGAAGGACAGGACAAAATTAAGCATCAAGTAAAAAGTAAGGCATGCAACTTATCAAATTAAGTTTATATCTATAAAAATGTAGTACAAAACACCTTATAAGGCTGTTAAATGCAAACAGCATTATATTTAAGCTAGAATCACAAAGCACTACCTCAAAGTTATGAGCTTTGTGCATCATGACATCATTTTCATAACTGGATGGGCTTTTCTGGCTGTCTGGGCAGACCTGGACCCTTGTCTCCATAGTCTCCAGCCGCTGCAGGAGGGTGAATTTGAGCAGGTGTTCATCCTGCTCCCGTATGACCTGCTCCTGTGTGTCAAGCAACCATGTATTGTTCATTATAATGACTCAATAAAGAACATCTCAACATGTTCTGCAGTAATACCAATATTATTTCAAAGACTGTTTTTTCTTCAATTATAGGAAAAAAGAAATTAACTTCAACTAAGCCATATTTAAACTTATCAGTGATTCAAAGAACTCTGTGCATCACAACAAATGGAAATTTACCTCTTTGACTTTGTTCTCATCGGATGGAGGTTTTTTGTACTCAAATATCACAGAATTGGAGATAACAAAACCCTCACAGGCAACCTGAAGAGTCACTAAACCAACTTCATGTGCTGTAATAAATTTGAAAATCATGTGCTGTAATAAATTTGAAAATATTTATACCAATAAAGTAGATTACTTATTCATCAATACTAATTACTATAACATAGTAGTAGCCTTCCCTTCCCTTAGGTTATCCCCTACAATATTAAGACAGTTCTAGTCTTTCATTTAAAAGTTGCTTATGCATACTTTACTTGTATGCAGGTTTTAATGTGTCCTAAAGTGATCAAAGTCATTCAGAAATGTAATATTATATACACAAAACCAACACTTACAACATTTTTTTCAAAGCTAAAGAATATATATATATATATATATATATATATATATATATATATATATATATATATATATATATATATATATATATATATATATATATATATATATATATATATATAAAGCAGAGACTAATTATGTTATCATTTACAACAAAGATAGCTGACGTCTCAGCCTCACCTGGGCAGTAGCACCGTAGGACGCCTGACTGAACAAGGGTGGTGGATGTAGGGACACCATCAAAAAGGACAGTGTAAGGTGAAGAGCTGCTATACCATGGCCCCGTTACCAGCACCTTGACTCCTCCCTGTTCAGTGAGGTAGCATTAAAAAAAGCAAGGTGGTATTTCCATAACTTAGATAGAAGAACTTTACAATGTCTAGAATTTGAATATGTAAACAAATCTAACACCACATGATGCTAGTATTTCTTTGAAAGAATCAACTGTGTTTATCAGCAGACATTTCTTTCTTACCTACGTTATTCATCTTCTAACACTGACTTTCTTTTTCATAATCAAAATTAATGAAGTGCACTACATATTATCACTTGTGTGTTCTTCAAGCCAAAGCCACCCATGACCAATTCAAGTATTTACTCATGGTATTTCAAATCATTCATATTTTGTACATGTAAATGACAGTGGGATGTGGAAATAATAAGAGTAACTAACCACCATTCATGGCTTTCAATATTGTAACTTTATCACTTATTTTGACTGGAATGTTTTGTGTTTATGTTGATCACTCTTGTTGTTCTCTCTCTTAACATCACTGTCCATCTCATCCATCTTTTCTGTGATGGAAGTCTATTAGATAGCAAATAATAACTTCAGGGTGGAAATACACAAAAAATAATGGTAGTCTTACATCCAAAAGACTAACTATTATTCACTCTACAGTTTGAAACTTATTGACAGCTTCTTTACAAATACAGTCAGATCATCTACAGAACAATGAACACCTTTAACAAAAAAATTTAGCAAAACATTTTTTATTTACTTTAATCTGAGATCAATACTAGTATGAACATCATCTCATCATTATTTGGGAAGAAGAAGGCAGGTCAACTGATATCAATCTAGTCTTCTACTACAGATCCTAGCTGAATAATATTATTATAATAAAATCAAGTAAGAAAGTAACAGACTGGCATCATCACCTAATATGAATATGATATTTTCATTAATATAATTTTCCACATGATTATTCATAGTTTGAAGAATTTAGCTTGTAGTTTATCTCTAAATAAATAACTGTGAGGTCTATCCTGAAAATATCCAGCCATTAAATATTAATGGATAAAAAGAAGGCCAATACCTAAGGCACTGGTGCCTGTCTCCTGAGTATTTCCCAAGGGACTTGACATTTATTCCAGTGTCCCTTCCACTTTGCAAAACAGTCTGCAAAGTCCTCCCTTGAAGCTACTCATCATATTCTTTCTCATTTCATTCACAGTTTGAAATGTCCTCACATTCAATGAAATTTTAACTCAGGAAGAAAGTTGCAAGATGCAGCAAGTCAAATCGGGATTAGGAGACTCACAGGTCTGGATGATGTTTTTTTTTTTTTCTCTCTCTCTCCCCAATGCCACATTACTTTATGTCAAAGTCACTAAAATCTCTGAAACAACAAACGATGGAATCCATAGCTTTTCTAATTATCACACAACTGTCAATTCTTCTACTAGACTGCAGTCTCATACATGTAACACTTTCATGAGTTCTGCTTATTGAAGGCTATCCTGAACCCCTTTTAACAGATTATTAGTAAGTTTAGAATTTCATTATAAAACTTATCTAGGTATTACTTCTTCATATCTACTGCACCTACAGCAAAATGTGATATATATTTGCAACCCACTTAATCATGAAACACATGACAGTCACATAGTGCAAAAATTTACTTTTGCAGGATGTCTATTCAATCATGCATAATAAGGTTCCCTTTATGGGTTAATGAACTACATCAGGGATGTGTAAATGAACTACAAGATATTCAGAACAGATGGACATTTTTTGGATGATTTTGTGCAAAGCAAGCCCAAATCTATTTCAAACTTTTAACATTATGGCTTAAAACTGATATAAATGATAAAATTGATATAAAAGAATGCAATAAAGAAGTATTATATATGAGTGTCATACAAAACCATAGGTGAGCTTACCTCAGGATATGCCCACTCAGGAGAGTAATCTGTTATGTTAGCAGTGTTTTCCCTGTAGTCCATTCGGGTTGTCTGCTGACTCTGATTTGTCACAGACTTGCCACTATTGTTTGTGCTGCTGCTGCTGCTGCTATTACTATTATTACTATTCAGGTTATCTGGAGGGGATGTGTCATAATGATCCAGATCAGGAAAATCACTCAGCATATCAAAAGCATCAAGATTGGCCAGAACGTCATCCTCGGGTGATGTCATGTCATTA
>NC_087177.1:10794308-10821808 GCF_035594125.1 Scylla paramamosain
AGGCAACTAAAATAACTACTACAGTACAAGGAGTTGTTATTATTAAGGTGAACAGAATCCCAGTTAGGCAATACATACTGCGTGTTATTTCTGAGAAGTAAAGAAGTTTCTAAAAACTGTGAAAAAAGTTTGTAAAAATGAAATAAGCATCTCATACTTTTCAATGCTAAGAATTATGAAAGAGAAAAATCAAAAGCATTATGCAATAATAGTAGGAATTCAGTTTCATGATTTCAAAAAGGCTTCTAATTTATTAAAAAATAAATAAATAAATAAAAAATCGGGCATTACAAATTGCAGTGATGTTAGAGTTAAACAGAAGAAGCAAATCAGACACTCTAATGCAGAAAAACAAGTTTTGTTCGCAGTGTGGCAATATACCAACACACTGGCCACTCTATCTGAGTCACCTAGACAAAAAAAAGTATCTTGGTTAGATATGTGATATATTAAGCATATAATTTCACCTACATTTTTGTTAAATTGAGACCAATTTAAGTAATAATATGGTTAACATGTGATAAACATTATATATCTCCAGTTCCTAATCTGACAAACAGTTTTCCATTTGTAACAAATTTGACATGAATGGTGCATCACTGATAATGTATTAATACTGTTCTAACCTCTCATCACCATATCTATAAGAAATAATTGAAAGAGATACTAAACATAAGATTAATATATGAATATTGTAAAAAAATCTGTAATTTTCAAATGTTATTAAAGAAAATGTAGCTCATTAACAAATCCAAATTCATCTGTATATCCTGCTTGGTAATCTTTTAAAAGAATTATATTTTACAGCCATTCCTCCAGTTCACTTGTTGAGGATTATAATGAGTACTCCATTTTTCATTAATTTACTGCATAAGTTTGACTTAAAGCCCTTTTTCCCTTCCTAATAAACTGGTATGTAATCTTCTTGAGCAAATTCCAGGCTGGGTTTCAGTCTATTATTATCATTCATATATCAAGACTAAATAAAATTATTTTTTCATTTCAGCATTCAGAAATCATAAATTATGAAATAACTTTTACCAGAGATGTTTTCTTTCTTGCACAAAAAGGGACAAGAAGTAAAGCAGCCAGTGTTCGTGTCAAGCTTTCCTCTTTATGATACTAAAAATTAGCGAATTGAGAGAGAGAGAGAGAGAGAGAGAGAGAGAGAGAGAGAGAGAGAGAGAGAGAGAGAGAGAGAGAGAGAGAGAGAGAGAGAGAGAGAGAGAGAGAGAGAGAGAGAGAGAGAGAGCACTTCCTTTGGGATTTTAGTGTAAGTATTCACATCAAGCAAGGTTTACCCTAAATATTAACAGAAATTTTCCTATTACTGGTGCTTAATTTTGCTCAAACCAATACATGTTGTTAATTAATGCACTGCTAGGCTGCTCTGGTTTTAATTAAGAGTCAATCAGAATAAATATCACATAGTGGAGGCAAAGTTATTGTGTGTGGTAAACACATGCAAATTTTTTGTAGCTTTGACTTGCTTAGGACTAATTTGCACAATCAGTATTTGTACGTACAATAGAGAATATCAATAGTGAGAACCGATTATATTATATGCCCTGGAGCTTATGGATGCATGTACATATTAAATAGTACAATTTTTATATATTCACCTGTATGCCTATGTGTATACCTTTATAGATACCTATATACATATTATTAAAAAAAAAAATCCCTTTTTTTGCATTACTTTTATTACCTTTCAATGTAAGATCAGCTGTGATATAAATGTGTCCTGCATGTTCTGCATCTTTATTCAGCTTTTAGCTATTAATAGATGGGAAACTTAACTTTTTAATGAACCCATAACCAGCCAGCCAAGAAGTTACCCAACCTCTAACTCTGTCTCCATTCCTGCTTGTGTATCACTGGAATAACAGCCAGCTTAAGATGTCAATCTATAGTAATAGTTAAACCCATCACTTCCTCACAATTCCAAAACACATTAACCTATGGCAGTTATTTTCTCCCCCAATGTGCATGTGTATGTATTTTTGGCAGGAGCCAGTTTTATCAGCAAAGTGTTGTGAATGGACAGAAGATATAGTGATGTGGAAGGGTGATAAAATCAGCTAAAAATTACCAGAAATGCCCTTTTCCATAAGCACATCACTTAGTGAAAACTTGTCATTACCGTAAGTTTTTGGTGGAGTCTAGCGGAAAGGAGAGCCTGTTGATACTGGCTTCTGGTGTTTGTTTGAATTTTGCTATGCATAAAGTTGTGGATATGCTGAAAAGTGACATTACAAAATTATGAAAAGTTCCAAACAAAAGCAACTAGTACAAATGCAGATATCTTTAAGCTCATCACTGGATCAAAGCCAATCAATGCATATTTGGCGAGAAGTGCCTATGCTACTTGCGTAATGTGGCTTTTGAGCATCTGGCAGTAGTGTGCTCTACATTGCAGTGAAATATATAGGAAAAGTTGAATAAATAAATAATAAATAAATATATAGATACAAGGTGAATGCACTTTATATAGCAACAACCAGAAATGCCTGCATCCAGAGGGCCATTATTCACAATGGCACAGGTATATTATTGTGTAGATGTAGTGTGGGCATGTGTGGTGATTCAAGTTAGGGTTTTGTGATATCATACAATAGGGAACCCAAGGCATCAGGGATGAATCTACTGTACTTTCAAAATAACAGGTAGAAGTTGATAATAAACGATATGCTGTATATAAATACAAGTGTGTGAAAGCTATCACCATTTACTTGCTATTATTCTTTCAAACATGTCATGTAATTTCATAGAAAATTATCAAAGGAAACTGTTTACAACTGCCTCAAGATTCCTCCAACACTGATCAATGAAGTGAGTGCAAATGTTTTTCTATTCCCTGCATGTCGTAAAATCCAACTAAAGAGAGCAACAGTGGAAGGCTGGGAAGCATTATTCTTCCCATCAATAACTAAGGAGGCTGGAGCAACTTTAGTAACCCAGTTTTGACTTCTGTATGTATTTTGTCTTCCTTTTTTTTCTTTTTAATTCTTTCTTGGATGCCATTTTGCACATGCACGAGAGGGTGAGACATATGAACAAATTCCTTCCAAAATCTATGCTTTACATAATTAACAGTAATTAAAATGTCAAAATCCATAACTTATTTCATCAGTAAGGAAATTTTTCAAGATTGTAGTATAGGATAAGGCTGGAGGACTTACCTGGTTTGTGTCACTGTCTGAGGGTGCTGGCATGGCCACCAGTGTCTGGCGGGATGAAGTGACAGTGTTGGGTCCCTCATGGTGGTGGTGGTGGTGATGGTGGTGGTGGTGGTGGGGCAGCTTGGCCACACTCAGACGCCGGAGTGGATGTAGAGTACACTGTTTGCTGTGTTCAGCTCCAACACTTGCACCACAGCCGCACTCAACACCACTCTTGTTTGCCACAGCCGCTGCTGCTGCCGCTGCTCGTGCCACGCGCTGCTTCTCCATGAGCTGGGCCACAATGGCCTCCACTGTCTCAGCTGTCTGTGAGCCAAATGAGAGATCACTACAAGGTAACATCAAGATACAGAGGACTTTAATTTTTCTGACTTTATCATGTCATTTAAGTTTTTTTTTTGTCTAGTATCTTATTTTTTTATTGATGTAAATACTGGATAACTTCCAAGAACTGTAATTCATTATTTCATAATACTGATTTACTACATGTATGGCATTCCACAGTGTACCATAAATGGAATAATATTTACATCAAGATCTGACTTTAATAGAAAAATATGTATCAACACTAATTACAGGCAGATGTCATATGTAGAGACATCAAATAACTATCAATAATAAATCTAACAATACTTGTATATTCTGAAGATCATTGCGAGATAATGTTTATGACTTTTCAGAAAGTAAATAATAAAGGCAAAATAGTAGTAGTAGTAGTAGTAGTAATACATTATATTATTATTATTATTATTATTATTATTATTATTATTATTATTATTAACAATAATAATATTATCAATATAATAATAATAATAATAACATAACAGTAATGAAGATTTATAAAAAAATAAATAATAATAATAATAATAATAATAATAATAATAATAATAATAATAACCAATATAAGACAGTAAAATTAATTATAATAATAATATAAAACAGTAAAATTAATTATAATAATAATATAAAACACTAATATAAATGATGATAATAATAATAATATTAATAAAGAATAATAGTGATAATCACAGCAAAAAACTAACAAAAAAACATGCCATGTGTCACTAAGTGAGAGTAAATGAACAAAAGGGAAATTGAAAATTACTGAGGAATAAGCTTGTCAGCATACCAGAAAATCTTTGTGGAGAGAAATTTTAAACTTTTCCAGCAGACTGAGTGCTTTGTTTATACTGAACAAGAGAGAGAGAGAGAGAGAGAGAGAGAGAGAGAGAGAGAGAGAGAGAGAGAGAGAGAGAGAGAGAGAGAGAGAGAGAGAGAGAGAGAGAGAGAGAGAGAGAGAGAGAGAGAGAGAGAGAGAGAGAGAGAATGTACAATGTGATTATATATATACATTACAATTAGTATGTAAAACTAAATTAAATGTAAACTAATAATAGTAATAATATAAATACACTCGTACAATGCAGGGGCAATAAAGTAAAGCAACATGAGGGGACATGTTCGGTGTTGGCCACAAAGCTAACCCTCCACTAATCCCGCACTGATGCACAAGGCACCACTAGCAGCTGGAATGTGAGGGGAGGTGAGCTCAAGGGTCATCAGGAGTTGTGGTGGTGGGTCCAGTGAACACTGTTATATTTTGGGAGGTAAGCATGGAGGGAGACATCTCATCTCAGCTATATGACTGGATGTTTGTATACATAATGGTCTCTAAAAAATCTAATCAAAATGAATACATGATTCTTCATAACAATCTATGTAACATTAACTTGCATGTCAAGGCACACTAATTAGATACCTACATTTTATTTTAATATTTTACTTTTATCAAAACTGCAAAAAATAACTACACTGTAAGAGCAAGTGTTCCAAAGAATGACTTCTGCCTGCAGTAAGGAAATATATTGTAAGACATTACAGTTATAGATAATGTTAGAGGCACAACTCAATTAAGGGCTTCCATCATGCAACATTCATGCAGGTATCATGATGTCTTACCTTCATAACTAGGTCAGAAATATATACTATAAGGATCTACTGTAAAGTCCTGCCTGCTGATATCCCACTTTCCACTTTTCTGGTTGTAGTTATTATGACATGAGGTCTGCACAACAGTATGCACAATAACATCATTTTAAAATAAATCATGTGATGATGTTTATGAACTAATAACTTATGTGGTGAGCAAAACAAGGAAATAAAATGTTTTCAGGTGTGATGTAAATAGAATGCAATGCATTCAGTATCTACCCAAAAATCCTTCAACAAAGCTTTAAATGTGTGCTGAAAAGACATGTTCAAATATAATAATTCCTCAAATAATTGTTTTCTATCCTATAAAATATATTTGAGCCACACTATACTGGACTTTTATAAAACTGCTGATCTGCATTAGAATCAAGAATGCTAACAAAATATTATGTATGTAATAAGTTCAGTCATCTATGTATGTATACTGCCTTTCTAGCCCACTCCACAGCTGGGAATAGTCAGCTTTGTGATGGCAACAAAGCATGCAGCTGGGCAGACCTCTCCAGTAAACAAGAATTGTACAAAGTGTACAATGGTTTTATTTGATGTTTTACAAAGAGCTTTGGTGGAAATCAACTGAGAGTACTTTTAGTATGTACACACTATACTAACTTCTTCCACTGCATTGAGAAGGAACATTCTGAATAATAAAAAAAATAATGTTGATGGGTATGAAGCTGAGAACAATATACTAGAGCTAAAAAAAAATTGCTCAAGAAATTAATGATGTCTAGGAAAGGTAATTAGTTCTAGTACTGGGACCAAGAGATAGCAATTCATGCAAGGTTGGAGTACAAATAAAATGTTGCTAATTACAATAACAAAATGTGGGTCAATTCCATCTGTATAACTGCCCAAAAGCCTTAGAAAAATATAAGAACTGGTGACCCAAATTTATTCAGGCAAATTTTGAATTCAGCTACTTTATATATATATATATATATATATATATATATATATATATATATATATATATATATATATATATATATATATATATATATATATATATATATATATATATATATATATATATATATATATTATGAAAATCAATCTTTAAACACAGGTGAGAAGCAAGTCATGCAACCATTATTTACAATGGCAATATTTTCTTGGCTATGTCCAATTTCTGAATATGTACATAAGAAAGTTACAATAAATCACACGAAAACACCTGAACATAGATGCATCCAACTGTTGCATCACACCACTTTACACTATCTCAACTATTTGCAGTACATATTTGCCTTCACACAACTTCAGTAAAACTTACTTTTCAGATTAACTTTAAATGATTGAGACACTATGCTGTGTAATATATACTATGTAAAATAGCACAGCACATGATAGCATGAGAACTTGAGAGAAGTCTGAAAAAACATGTCACATCCACTTAGTTATAACATCACTTTATTCAAATTTTTTTTTTACTTAACTATCTTTTTCCATCATACATCACTTAGATGTTGACTCACTTAATCAACAAATGTTATAATTTATTCAACCTTGTGTTTATAGATGACAGCAAATCATAAAGAAGTGAACAAAAATTAATGTGATAATAGCAGGTTCCAAATTTAGGGGGAGGTGCAAGAGCCATAATGCTGGCTGAAATTCTCCTCGAGTCAAAAGTAGAGATGTTATGATTCAAAACTCACAAGCTGAGGATTGCTATGAAAAATGAGGAAAAAAATAAACAAGAGGATATGGCTGCAGAAGGGACTAACCTTGCTGATCTGGCTGTACACTCGGCCTCCACATGAAGGCTAAAGGAACACAGAAACACTCAACACTGATACAGGGGCCTCCGAGCACACTCAAGGGGGAGATTGAGGGGTGCTACAACTCTTTCAGGATGTTAGTTGGTCATTGACATGCATCTAGTATACTGCATATAGTTACACAGTGATATGCAAAAGATAGCAGAGGGAGGGAAAAAAAATATTACAAGGGGGACTCTAATGCATAAAATGAGTGACTGTAAAAATTATCCCCCTTGATTTTGCTGTACTCCATGAGCACTACTACAAAGTACAATACAGACTAATTATATATGGCGGAAGTACCTAGTATGTGTAGGCAGAATATGGTGAGTAATGCACAACTAGACATTGAAAAGGTATTATAAGTACATACCCTATATAAAACACTGCATGTATGGAATGGAAGGGATGGACAATTAGGGATAGATATAATGCTAACATGTCTTTTTGGGGGGCAATATTTTGGAGGATGTATAACTGCAATATTTGAGCTGATTAAATTTTGAATATAATATGGTGTGAATTTTCTGCCTACTAGGACAGGAAGGCTCAATCACCCGTCAAGGGTATCACTGGATCCAATACTTCAATACATATCTTTAATGCACTTGTCCAATGATGTAAGACTTTTAAAGCATGGTGTGCATATCATTTAATTAAATTTTAAATATAAGAAAAACTTAAGAATCCAGAGTTTCAAAGTCTGGTTTGTTTCTATATTCATGAACACAGTCAGCACTAGTTTATGTATTTATGATATACGTGATCAAATGTGTGATACTGTCCTCCAGTTTTTGATGCCAAAGCTGTAATGGCCAAACATGGGTTGAGCCATGTGAAGGCCATGGAGGAAACTGAATTAGGTGATACTATTTCATCAAAAAACTGATGAATTAAGGAAAACATGATCTGAAACTAGAGGAATATTCACTCAAAATCTGAAACTAGCACAGTATTACTAAACTGTTCTTTTTATATAGGTATATGAGGTGGCTCACAACATTCAAGTTTATTACAAATAGTATATCAAAGGTACAATCCATCCCTTCCATCCACACCTGTACTATAAGTCTGGAGCCTACTCCACATACAGTACAAAGCTTTCACACAAATACTGGTCAAGGCTTTCCATTTAGCAAGACTAATTATAAACATTAAGAAATGAGCAAAATAGTGCCAGTTTCTGCCTGCTTACAAAATTACTTTTTTGCTATGTTTTATAAAAAAAAATAAAATATATATATATATATATATATATATATATATATATATATATATATATATATATATATATATATATATATATATATATATATATATATATATATATATATATATATATATATATATATATATATATATATATATATATATATATATATAAGAAATAAATGCATACCATAATTTGTGAAGATAGTGAAAAGCAATCCATAAACAATGCTGCTCCAAAATCAGAGATAAATATATTTAAGAAGCCTTGAACAGCACAGCTGATGATAATGCAAAGTTATAATAAAACAGCCCTGAGTCAGCTTTGCTGAACAGAATGAATAGCCTCACTCTATCAGGAACAGCTCATGAACAGCCCTGAGTCTGTCTGGAATAGCATGGAAACAGCTTTGAATCTCGGTAGCACAAAAGAAGACCAGCCACATTTGCATGGCGTGGTGAACAAGCCCAATATTTAGCACATCAAAATGATCAGCGTTATCATATTTTTAGTACAGCAGGTTAAATGCCTTGTGTCTGCATTGCACACAAAACAATGCAGTGCCCAACATCTGTATTGCACATAAAGTCAACAGCCCAGAGCATGTTTAGCATAACACATCACCCCTCAGCTACCTGAAAGAGAACCTACACACTGCTTGGCCACTACCACATGAAGAGCTGTAGAATGACTGGCATTAAAATAGTGTTAGTGCACAGGGTTCTAACTATGCCCAGGTGACAAGGCATAAGAAAACTCAATATAGTGCTGCCTGCCACGGCACACTTCCCTGAACTTTAATTCATTACGTACCTAGTCAAAACTATGTAACTAAAACACAAGTCCCTAAAATAATGTACGTCTTAATGCCTTTGCACACAGGGCAGATTTCCAGCAATAACTTAGGATTAGATCTATTATACAAGGGTAGCCACATATAGGGCCTGGTGGCTCCTTGCATGTTATATTATCATACAAAGGAAGAATCGGCTGGGAACAGTGTGAGGCGCATAACACTAACTTAAATTGCGGAAGCCTCAGGCAAGGCAGGCAAACTTATCCATATCTACATAAAAACAGCAAACATTTCCCTGGCCTTAAATATAGCTTTTATTTTCAGTTTATCAAGTTCATAAAGGGGAGTGAGTGATAAGAATAAGCATGTCATTACCATCGTTATCATTTGTTATTTAAGAGGGTCTATGATCAAGGGCAACAAAAAAGGCTGAAGTACACAGGCCAGCTGAAGGTGTCAGTCCCCAGTGTACACGAGAGTGGGAGACAAAGGAGCTGATGTTTCGAATTACTGGGAATGACACAGCTGCACGGGTTCTAATGGCGAGGTGGACCTGCATGAACCTGCCATGTACTGAGTAACAATGCCAGTTACCTCATATTGATACTGTATACATCATGAACAAACTAACCAGTGGCCAAACGAATCTTCACTTTGCACCTATGTATAGATTCAACAAAGTATCAAAAGGAATCGTAAAAATTTTACCTAAATGACACGGTTGACTCTCCATGGCTCATGATGCACCATATGTTTATACAGTAAAATCCCTCTTATCCGGCATCAACGGGACTGCTGACATGCCGGATACTTGAATAGAAGTGAAATTATGTCCACAATCACCACCCTACACTCACGCATCTTACCATAACAAAGATCAGCTGATCTGATCAGCTGCTTAAGTGTAAGCACAACACGCTTCCTCTTTTCTACAACTTTAGGCATGATGAAGGCGTCAGGCGATAAACAGTGCACATGCGGGACTGAGTCACTGAGTAAACACAGTGCAGTGGGCCGCGGGTGGCGCGAAGCAGTGCGCTCTGGTGGCGAGGGGTCAAAGTATGCCTCGCGTGGGAACTTTAATCGATTTTATGAGTACACATTGATTTTTTTATTGATTTTAAGGCTTGGGGAAAAATGTGCCGGATACTCGAATGCCGGATGAGAGGGATTTTACTGTATCAGGTTTGTATCTGGTAAATTTAAAAGCCCATGTGGCTGGCGCACGAGCAGCCCAGTCAGCTGATTACTGCCACAGGATTGTAGAATTATATACAATCTTTGTGATTTGTTATCAGCAATGGTAAATACAATTTTACATTTTTAGTGAATTATCTATCAATATGAAGGAAGAAAATTCAGAAGAGCAGTTAATGTCCTTCCCATGGCATGATTGATGAGCCTATCTACTAATGAAATTGTCATGGGGAAAAGTTTAATTCCCCCCCTTTAATGTAATCCATTCATAATAATAATAATAATAATAAAGTCACAAAATAAGCCACTTATCCATTTTTTCTAACATGTCAGAACGGTACACACTCGAAATCTAAAACAAGTAAGATTATAAAAGCGACAACCTAAACTGATACCTTTAAAATATCAAAGAAAAAAAAAACTATTCCATTAAAATTTTCAGCCTCTAATGTTTCGCAATCTGCATGAAAACAAGCAACACAGGCCCGCCATTAGCACAGACAGCCCATTAGATCAGTTAGTAATGACGCAGTCACGCAGGGAGCACTGACTTCCGAGGCTCACCTGTCCTGCCACTCTCACCTGCGTGCCAACATTCAGGGCAGCATGCCATTTACCTTCTCAATAAAACAAAACATTCATACAACAGTCCTCACCGAATTCATCAAAACAAAGACTGGATAAAAATAAAAAATCCTGAAGAGATAAGCTGCTCAAAAGAAAAACTCGTAGGCGGTAAAATTGTCCTGCTCCTATGCACACACACACACTCCTATTCTGACTACTGCGTGATACCTGGGCCGCCCATGGAACCCTAACACACACACACACACACACACACACACACACACACACACACACACACACACACACAATATTTACCGATATCTCAAGTTCGTTGTTGAGGTCCGGCTCATCCTCGCTGAAGACTGCGGAAGCCAGGTAGAAGTAGCTTAGTGACACACCCAAACACCATTTATTTGTTTAGCGTGAAAATCTAATAATCTATGAAACTTAGGACTTGACAAGCATTTGTAAATTACAAGTAATTATTAATAGAATGAGAGAAAAAAAAAGTCACGCTTCTAAACTACGATCTAGCTCAGTGAAGGTGATAAGTTGCTGACAGACAAATGTCATTAATCAAACTCATGTAAATTAAGTGACGTGACAGTTTTAGAACCAGATTGATGAGACACAAAACTTGAGAAATAATGTGTGGAGGCAGCGTCCCACCCTGGCCGCCGCTGCCACTGTTCCCGCGGCTACGTTTGCACCCACAACGCGGGCCAGGCCGCAGAGAACACGGCTGTGAGCAACTGGCGTGAGGCGCTGCATCCATAATTATAACTCAGCTGTATTGATGACGTACAGAGTTATGTGACAATTATTACTGACTAGCAGGTAGCGGTGGCACTTACACATTGGCTTGAGCTGACTGATCAACTCTTCTTTGGTCCACTCCTTCTTATCGGCCCAAAGAGATATGCTGGACGCCATCACCAGTTTGTTGTCGTCAGGGTAGGGCACGTTGAGGTAGTGCACTAACACGATGTCAGGGTTCTGCAGTGGAAGATACAATATTTTCAGACTTTGTAGCTTAAGTTCACAGGAGCCTGCAGTTCCTTTATATACGTAAGTCCTTCAGCTATCCTATATACACATCTTACTTTGGATTAGTGTATCTTACCACAAAAAACTTCGTGAGGGCCAACAGGTATGTAGTTTTCGTTTTTCCTTTATGTCCTTCATAAATCAATAATAATAATAATAGCATGTTTAGATAACTATAGCATATAAAAGCTCAATTTTTTTTTTTCATAGGTAGCATTTGAGGTTAAAAAATATAGCAATAATACTACTAAAATAAAATAATAATAATAATAATAATAATAATAATAATAATAATAATATACCATCAACCTCCTAATGATAATGTTTAGGCCACTCTTTCAGCAGGAAAAAAAAAAAAAAAAATATCGTGAAATGAAAACGTCCGTGTTTAATGTAGTGAGGACAAGTATTAATCCTCATCTCTCAATTACACTCGACAGCCGTGACACGCTCCGGAGCAGATGATTGAGGACACACTTGCCTGCAGCAGCCAGTAGCAGCGGCGGTGGAAGGTGGGCAGGATGGCGGAGTGCACGTAACAGCCATAAATGCACTGAAAGGAAGAAGGGAACATAAGGTTACCGTCAAACGAACTACTTTTCTTTCTAATTGTACACGTATGTTAAATGGTGAAAAAAAAAGAAAATTCTAAAAAAGAGATGTTTTGTTGATCTGGTATCATTCTCTCTCTCTCTCTCTCTCTCTCTCTCTCTCTCTCTCTCTCTCTCTCTCTCTCTCTCTCTCTCTCTCTCTCTCTCTCTCTCTCTCTCTCTCACAACACTTTCCGCCAGCCAGTCCCTGCTCCCTCCCCCGTCCCCTCCTCCCTCCACCCACCTCCTTTATCCTACTCTCAGGTAAATGGTGGCCGTTCACATCGATTCGGTTTTGCTCAATTAAAACTCGATTATACTGCTGACGATGGAAGTTGCCGACACCGAAAATGGAGATGTGATTATAACGCGCGGATAACTTGCCCCCGTCGCTCCTGCGGCCACTAACCCACCCCACCCCCTCGACCTGCCCCCGCCACAGACAAGAACACTTGCCCACCGACGCTCCTAACCTGCCTGCAGTTACGCACTTTCTACCTCACTTTTACCGCACTTACCATTCCCCTCCGCGCGTCACCAGGCGGAAAATACACCAAAAACATATTTTTCCCATACTTCACCAGTACAGGGTTTGTGCAGTCGCGGTAATGGAGTGACGGCGGGGAAGGTGGCAGCGGCAGAGGCCCCGGGAAGCCATCCGTCACGCCCCGGCCACTGTGTTGTGAATTAGTGCAGGAAATAACTCATGGGATCCGACCCACTAAACGTGAGTTACGAGCTCATTACAGGAACACCACTTATAACACGATTATCAGGAAGTGGTGCGCGCAGACCTGACGAAGTGAGTGGTGGTGGTAGTGCTGGTAGTGGTGGTGGTGGTAGTGGCGGCGGCGGCGGCGGCGGCGACGATGGGGGGAAGGGAGGGGGAGGGTTGTGAGCTGTCCTGCTGCTGAAGAGTGAGCCTTCCTGTATTAAGCTGCATGCGTTTTCGTCTTGAAGGTGAGGGAGGCTTTACTTGGGCGATTGCAAGTTGTTCTTCCCGTTGAGAGAGAGAGAGAGAGAGAGAGAGAGAGAGAGAGAGAGAGAGAGAGAGAGAGAGAGAGAGAGAGAGACCTTTTCCCTGAGTGTGGTAAGGTATAGGAGGGCCAAAGGTAAAACATAAGAGTTTAGGCAATTCCTTCCCGATTCTATATAAACTAAGCAGCGCATGATCAGTCAACACGAGATCAGAAGACATATACATACGAGACCACTATGTTTCATTCCAGTCACCTGCCGGCAATCATTAAACTAGTACACACAAACTCACATTCGCTTTTTATTTATCATTATAATTTTCGTCCATATCTGTCTTCACTAAATGTTGATCGTATTTTGATCTGGTCACGCCGGTAGAGGATGAAATTAATTCACTACGGGGTCTCTAGGAATAATTGGAGAGGTAAAACACTATATAGCTGCCCTGTTCATCACACAAAATAATTTACATCCGTGTGTACAGAGCGGCTTAACACTTCCAGGACGTTCAGGGTTGGTTTTTGGATGGCAAGAACTCAATAGCCGGAACAATATCAAACACCTAATGACTGAACACGTTAATAATTCTTTGCGTTATGACTTAACCTATTTTTCTCACATTTTTCATCTTGAAAAAAAGTAAATAAATAAAAATAAATCCATGCAAAGGAACAAAAGTAATCGCGGCATAATAATAATAATAATAATAATAATAATAATAATAATAATAATAATAATAATAATAATAATAATAATATTGTATAATTCATGTCAAGGTTAGACTAGACGTAAACTGTTAATAATACTGTGTTCATAAACTGTCAAATACAAGTAATTAATTATTTTTTATGGTGTGCAAAATTACCTTGCAAATACAGGGCGAAGTTACATTCATTAATTACACCCAGTCAGTAATTATGTACACCCATTTCCAAATATTCCCTTATCCTACTAACACGTGAAAATTCAGTAACACCAGAGAGAGAGAGAGAGAGAGAGAGAGAGAGAGAGAGAGAGAGAGAGAGAGAGAGAGAGAGAGAGAGAGAGAGAGAGAGAGAGAGAGAGAGAGAGAGCGCACTACCGGGAAATAACAAAAGCTAAATTAACGAAACCTAGATTACATACATATTTTTCAGTCATTAAATTATATACCGGAAGTCATTATATACCATCATACTTCTAAAACCAATATCTAATAGTCGTCCTTTGTATATGCCGGGAAATACAGAGACTGATTAACACCATAGGCCGTTGAATTACAAGATGAATTACCTGATACGGATCTTTGTTTTTTTTTTCTCTTCTCCCTTTCATCTTATAATGATTGTACACGCCATGAATTGCCCTTCTGTGTGAGTGGGGAGTACTTAGACATGCACCCTTCATGCCTTCTTCCAGTGTGTGTGTGTGTGTGTGTGTGTGTGTGTAGGGATGTAGAGGTGAAGGGGGACATATTTCTCCTCTCATAGGCTTAAAATGTAAACCTACTCCCTCCTTTTTCCTTTCCATATGACAATTTCGACATCAACGCCCATCAGTCAATCAGTCAATCCATCTCTATTAAGCTCCGGCAAGTTATTTATAGAAGCGGTCGTTAATCTGTACTGCACCCGTAAAAAAGGTTGGGGGGAAAAAAAAAAGGAAAAAGGTACTGGTTGGCGTAATAAATCCACCATTAGCGCCGTTATGATGCCATTGCTCGGGGCCAACTGATGCGGCAGCGTTATTGCAGGCCCGCCATTAATACCGCGCCATAATCACATGCAAAATTACCGCTCATCGTAAGCACATTCATCTTGCAGCAACAGGGGAAAAGCGGCGGACTGGCACATCACCTCTCTCTCTCTCTCTCTCTCTCTCTCTCTCTCTCTCTCTCTCTCTCTCTCTCTCTCTCTCTCTCTCTCTCTCTCTCTCTCTCTCTCTCTCTCTCTCTCTCTCGCGAGGGTAAGCGAGAGGAATTCGGGCCGTGCTGATTGGATGGGGGAGGACGAGCGAGTCAAACAGAGAATTGTAAGCTGAATGCTGATTGGCTGAAATACAGATACTGAAAAAATACTCGACAAACACTTCATCTCCCTGAAGAAGGCAACTCGCGAAATTATCTACTATTGGATTGATTCTTGACGCGCGGATAACTCTATCTCACTGCACTGTCACTGTTTCATTGGTATCATGTGGTCTGTATGATTTTTCTTCCGTGTTATACATATAATTATACTAAGAAAGTCCCTAATTAATCGTTTCATTAGTATTACATTTTATTTCACTGTATTTCACATGTAACGTTACAGCCCACTGCACTATCACTGTCTTATCAATACCATGTCTCTTTTTTGGAATGATTATTATTATTAATTTTTTTTTTTTTACTCCAGATTCTAAATCCATATGTGTAACTGTAGTAAAAAAATTCCTCCATATGTGTAACTGTAGTAAAAAAATTCCTTTCTTCCTTTCGGTACCAAAACATTGACTTCACTAAGTATCTGATGTAACGTTGTAGCTCACTGCACTAAGACTGTTTTAACGGCACCATGTAGTCTATATGATATTTTTTTTCTTCCACTTTCTAAATATATACGTGTTATTGTACTGAGAAAATTCCCCATTACAGACCTTTTCACTACCATACGATCGCTTTCATTATATTCTGGATACTATATGAGGATTTTATCAGGTTAAAGATGATACTTTTCGCGATCAACGGGTTATACTCGTAATTCATCTAGTCACACACCCAACATAAGTTTACAGCATTTATTCTATTATGACAGAATGACCGGTAATCTGGTGAGGTTTGGGAGCTGTCTATGCGTCATTTGAAGGTTTTATCAAGTTATGGATGATACATTTCAATATCGATGGGTTATAAATCACTTGGTTATTCACCCAGCACAATTATATCTTACATGCTCTATAATGAGTGGTTTGGTGATGTTTGGAAGCTGCCTGTAGTACTGAATAGGCCAACAATTTGAATATTGTAGCCATAGGTTTTATTATTTATTTATTTTTTCATACATTTCAATTATGTCGGTAATGTATATTGATTTGAGTGATACTGATAAAGGTGTGTTCGTATTTCAACAACAACAAAAAAAAAAGTTTGGTAAAAAAATATAAGATTACATACGTGTGTCATTCTTGAATCAATAGTTTAAGACTTGAAATATGCCTAAAGATGGTATATAGAGAGGATTAATAAAATCATAGAGTTAATTTTGTTTAACTTCCTTGATTATATATTGGAACTTGTCCTCATAAATCTTAATAATTACATACATTATAAAAAATCCAACCCAATTAAGCCATAAAAAAAGCATCCCTATAATTATTCCTTTAAGTCTCTCTCTCTCTCTCTCTCTCTCTCTCTCTCTCTCTCTCTCTCTCTCTCTCTCTCTCTCTCTCTCTCTCTCTCTCTCTCTCTCTCTCTCTCTTGTCTCATAAAGGTAAGGAATCCGTAATTAATGCCGTACACGACGCGTTAATAATGAGATAAAAAGAGAAAAGGAAAGAAAAAAATGAGGGTACGAAAAAAATGAGGCAAAATGGAAATATCGACCGTGACTCCGAGGCAATTAAGGAAGAGAGAAGGTGAGAGAAAGGTGACCTCTGTTTTAGGCACAAAAATGACGCCCTTCGCCACTCACCTCTCACCCTCCACTCTCACCCTGCACTCACCTCGATACCCTGGACCTTCAGCTTCATGTGGTCCTCCCGTGTGGTCTTCCCGTCCTTCCTCTTCTTCCAGCAGTAGCCGTCCCTTCGGTAGCGAACCTTCTTCCTGGAGTACAGCAGCATGGAACCACTCTTGGGCCTGGAAAGGGAGTGGGAAGCGTTAAAAATATGTTGGTGTTGATTCATACATTTCTTAAAGGGAGTCAGAAATGTAGTAGTAGATTTCTTAACTCTTTGAATGCCACTTGGTACACATTTCCCTAATTACCAATCACTCAGACATCTTTACTTGTTCTACAGCCGCATCCAATCTTTAAACTGGGTAGAAACTGCAAAATCAATTTTTTTTCACCCATAACTTTCAATGCAGATGCTTATAAAGATATCATACATTGCACATGGTGGTGATAATTGTCTCCTACCAAAGTGAAAGGGTTAAAGGGGGAGTTACAAATGTGGTTTTGGCTCGTGGATCTCTTAGGGGGAACTCAGAAATGTGTCGGTGTTGCCTCGTGGGCTTCTTAGCAATTCTGGTACTTCATGTGGAATTTCCGCCACTCCAGATACTTTTGGGTGGGTATTGTTAAGACAGGATTGGTTAGCTTAGGTTAGGTTAGGTTAGGTTAGGTTAGGAATTAGGTTGTCTTACGCTGGGTTTGCTTACGTTCGGTTAAGTTGAACTGGGCTGGGTTAGGTTACGCTGGGTTTGGTTAGGTTAGGTTAGGTTTGGTTAGGTTAGGAAGGTTTAGGTAAATTTGCTAGACCAATTAATTCGTAAGCCATTCCAAAAATAGCCAGAACTGTTTATTTTCATGTGATCCCTTACTTCTTATTGCTTGGTTTCTTCTACTGGCCTTATTCTTCCCAAACACACACACACACACACACACACACACACACACACACACACACACACACACACACACACACACACACACACTGCCTTCTTGCCTGGCAATGAGTAGCACTTGAGCAACGCCAATCAAGCTCCCTATTATTACCTGGGGTTCTTCACTGCCTCTCACGCGACATCCATCACACGCACACGCACACACACACACACACACACACACACACACACACACACACACACACAAACAGTTACCAACATGATCACTACATAGTTTTCTTGCAATCTGACTGAAAATATGTTTGAATATGATCCGTGATAAAATTATAAACTCGCACTGTGGAAAAACATAACGTGCTCTCTCTCTCTCTCTCTGTGTGTGTGTGTGTGTGTGTGTGTGTGTGTGTGTGTATAGCTCGCCCGCCTGATGGCCACAGGAAGCTGGGCAAACTTTTCGCCTAACGCAACACTGGTCTGGCTTTTAAAGGAGGAGGAGGAAGAGGAGGAGGAGAACAAGAAAAACAAAAAGAAAAAGAACAAGATGAATAAGAAGAACAAGATGAATATGAGGAACAAAAACAAGAACAAGAACAGGAGAAAGAAAAGGAAGAATCAGAAAAATAAATAAAGAAATAAAAATATAGGAAAAGGAAAGAAAAAAAGACCTAATGGATGAGAGAGAGAGAGAGAGAGAGAGAGAGAGAGAGAGAGAGAGAGAGAGAGAGAGAGAGAGAGAGAGAGAGAGAGAGAGAGAGAGAGAGCCCTGGTGATTTACTAGTATACAAGCGAGCAGCAGCATGTAGGCAAAGTGACATGTTGAAATTAATGTTCTGGACCTTTGCTTCATACATTATGATGTGCACCTATTTACACAGTGACGGCCGCGTTGATTCATCACCCCTTGTACATCACTCGAATCAAAACTATTTATCTCAAATTTACGATCGCGTTTAGAGGCGCACTTACTCTTGTTGTTGTTAGTGGAGGAGGTGTTTGTTGTTGTTGTTGTCTCTATGCGTGTATTTCTAGCTAGTGAGAATGGATGGAAGTGTTATTTGACTTCGGATTTCTGGACTTAATATTGTAGTGTGTGTGTGTGTGTGTGTGTGTGTGTGTGTGTGTGTGTGTGTGTGTGTGTGTGTGTGTGTGTGTGTGTGTGTGTGTGTGTGTGTGTGTGTGTGTGTGTGTGTGTGTGTGTGTGTGTGTGTGTGTGTGCCATACATGTGTTTTGCAGTGGTCTACAAAGGATATGGGATAACAAAGAAAGGCTTAACAATAGAGGAAACAGGCGGGGCGCGGCGTCAGGTGGCGTGTTACCACATCTAACGGTAGCGGATACACAGAATTTCAATTTTATATATCGAGCTGTGAAAAAAGAAAAAAAAAAAACTAATGGTTACATACTGATTGAGTTTCTATGAATATTATGACGGGAAGCTAAAATAAAGTATAAATTAATGTACCTATAGAAAATACATATATTTCATACAATAAATCATACGCAGTTACAGTCCCATGAGCAAATATCAGTTATGAAATTAGGTGCAACTATAACACCCACAGCTGATACCCTCTCTACCATCAGGCCTGGCTTTATATGTATGTTTTATCTTCTCTGCTTCTTTTCTTTTCATCATCTCTCTTCACGGTCACCTAGAGTCAAATTAATCTCTATTCCTGCCTCGTGTGTTGCAGTTGTTCGAGGATATCCTTCCGTTATTGCGTTTATAGAGGACACGTTTCATATTGAGGACGTGAGGAGCTCCACTTGTCGTGCTCACAGACTGTTCCTCTAGTTCTCAGATCCGCGCCTTCCTGTCTTGATGTCTTTTGGGAACAGATTTTTCATGAGGCATTAATAGGTGATACTGGAGCAATTTTTACTAGTCAACTGTAATTTTGTTGCTGTAATACTGACACTCTGTCTTGTCCTGAGCTGAAGCACGACGCTTGGTGCATCGTTTGAAGTGATGAGACGATTCTATATTAATTCAGTAAGTATATTGTATATACGTGCCGGGCGGTAGTATTACATAAGTTTACATGGCATTTACTGGAACTCTTGCGCAATCATGACAAAACAGCTTTTGTATTTCATTTTATGTTCGGCTCAGAACTGTACCGTGGAAAACTCATGCTCGTCAAAATGCTGCAACGAAAAATACGACTATAAAATATACCAGTGAAATAACCATTACCTTGCAAATTAGGTAGATGATTTTTAAAAGTTACATCCAATTCGTTTGCTGTCATCCTGAAAGGTCCCACTTCAATAAATTATTACAACTCATTTTCCGGACTACAAATTACCGCTATGACAACATTTAATATTATTTTGTTATTGTGCGAGGATTCGGTGCTCGTCTGCTTCTCCTTGGCTTTCACGTCTGTGTTCACGTATTCGCCTTCCGTCCCAGCTGTAGGAGTTACCTTCCCCTCGTGCTACCCGAGGCGCTCCTTAACCATCAAACTTGGCGAGGGAAGATGATCAGATGAGTTGGTGTCAGAATTCGAGTTGAAGCTTGTGTGTGAGTTGGTGAAATGGCAGACAGATAACGATATTCGCTGCCCTAGCCGCGCACGCCGAGGTTTCCCAGTGTAAGGATATTTTTAAAGGTGGAAACGCTTTCCTTACCATTCAAGGCTAAAAGATAAAGCGTTGTGCGTATGTTCCATTTCCGTCCACGGCCGAGCTCTGCGGGTGAATAACACTCCTAAGAGTTTAATCAATCTCAGTGGATCCCGAAAATGTGTATCTCAGTTCGCTTTAAACATGCATCGGAGTTCACTTAACACTGTAAACTGCTCGCCAGCTTTGCCTCAACTTTGCTCACATCGTCCGAATACAACCAATGCTCCACGCAATGACTGGAGCTGTGCAGCATGGGCATGAGGGTTAGAGTGCCTGAACACCTTTACTTCATCCCCCGTGAGTAAAACCCGGTGAAATACTTCTACTACACAAACAATAAATCAATAATAAAAGATATAGGAAACGAGTGAACGCCGAGGACTTGCAGCTCGTGACGCGGGAACGAATAAAGTGAAATCCTCGACACATCGGTAAAACTGTCAGCACGCCAACGAGCGACGCATCGCCCGCACCCCACCCACCCCACCCTCATCCCGGCACCCCCGACGCCAGCACCTGCCACTGGACGCTTCAGACAAGGTGAGGATGGGGGAGTAATACCACCCACTACCTCCCCTCTCTCCCCTATCCTCTATCCTCCCAAAGCACGCACACGGCCGAGCAGGAACGAAGTAGAATTGTTTCTGCCGTCTCGCGAGCGTCGTCCGTCCACGGGTAATCCAGCCCCGCCTTGACGCACCAATCAAGGCTGGAGGGCCGCCAAGGCAATATCACTCTGCTTACACAAAAGCTTCCCGGGTTGCCAATTACACACACTGTTTGCGTCAGGCGGAGTATTGCTGCCTCCTGTCCTTCCTGTGCCAATTCATACAAAGTCGCGCCCAAATGACAACACGCGGCGGCGACGGCGGATTCTGCTACTGGCTGGTGCATGAGTGGGTGTGGGTGGGCAGTGGTGGTGGTGGGGGGAGGGTGGATGGGTAATGGTGGTGGTGGTCCCGTGCATTGTCCAAAGGTACTCAATGAAAACACACACACACACACACACACACACACACACACACACACACACACAGAGAGAAGAAGGAAAAAACAATGTAAAAATTTTCTTTACAACCAAGCAGACGGAACATTGTGCGTAGTTTCTTTCCACACACACACACACACACACACACACACACACACACACACACACACACACACACACCATGTTGACAAATGCTAACGAGGACCAAGTTTTCTTTGCCAACAGGAACTTTGAGACTGTGGGCGGCCTCCTCTTAGCAGTTACCCACAATGCCCGCCCGCCAGACAGCACCACCACCACCACCACCACCACCAGCAGCCGGTGGTAATATGAACAAGAGTAATTTTTGCACCAAGCTCTCCGGCACATCACAACAAGAGCACCAGGACGTACTAAGCGACACCAGCCCGGCCATTCCGTGCACCAAGCCACAGTAATGCAATGTACATATGTGAGGTCCTTGTAAATATATAGATACACAATTCATGACATGCCTGTACGTGACGTGAAAGGAAAGAGTTTGGAAGGAATGAAAAAAATGGCTGGCGAACGAGAGACGCATGACGGAATACAATTTTGGTTATGTAAGAGTGGGCCAGTGAGTGACTGTTGATATTATTACTATTGTTGTTGTTATTATCATTATTATCATTTTCTTGTTATTATTATTTTTCTTATCATTATTATTTTCATCGTAAATATTATTATCATTATCATTGCATTATTACTGTCATATTTACCACGATGAATACTGTTGCCGTTATTTCTTCTATATTACTACTACTATTACTACTAACCACTACTACTACTACTACTACTACTACTACTACTACCACTACTACTATAAACAATATATTGTCTTATTATCCTTTAGGTGGTGATAATGACTATTTCAGTACCATAAAAAAATTAATAATAATAATAACAATATATCAACATCAAGAATAACAACAATAATATTTCACACACACACACACACACACACACACACACACACACACACACACACACACACACACACACACACACACACACAGAGCTATCTACCATACTTGACACGTACAAACACACACAAACTAGATCAGAGTTACATACCGTAATGATGAAGAGGAGGAGGAGGAGGAGGAGGAGGAGGAGGAGGAGGAGGAGGAGGAGGAGGAGGAGGAAAGGCTGGTAGGGAAGAACACTCACCTAATCTTGACCTCTTTGGAAAGCCAGTCAGTGTGTCTGTCGAAGCTGATGAGCAGTGAAGCAATTTCCTGATGGGGAAGGAAAGAGCTTGGTTAGTTAGGAATTCTGTGTGTGGGGAAAATTATTTATAAGTACAACCTTTATATGATATTTCTGGCTTACTCTTGTTTTGTATGGGACTTTTACTTTTGTTTGGTGCATGAACGTTACTTAACGAGCACACACACACACACACACACACGCAAAACACGATTTCATTTTGTGGGGTGATTTTTCTAAGTTCAACAGCCTTTAATATTTTCTGACTTACTGTGTTTTGTACAAGATTTATTTTTGTCTAGTGCATGAATGTTACTTACTGATAAAGAATAAATAAAACAGGATTTTTTTTTTCTTTTTGTGGATGCGTGGCGGGACGGAAGTCACTTTCATAAGAATAATAGTCTTACATAATAATTCTGGCTCACACTGTTTTGTATATGATTTACTTTCGTCTAGTGCATGAACGTTACTTAACACTAAAGAAAAAAAAATAGGGGGAGGGGGAGTGATATCTCTAACTTCAGCAGCCTTTAATATTTCCGACTTATTCTATTTTGTATATAATTTACTTTTGTCTAGTGCAAGAACGATCTCTAATACTAAAGAAAGAACAACATGATTTTTTTTTTTGTGTGTGTGTGTGGGGGAGAGATGATGGTATCTCTAAGTTCAGCAACCTTTAGTATTTCTGACTTACTCTATCTTATATGTAATTTACTTTCGTCTAGTTCATGAACACAACTCGACACTAATGAGAAAAACATCACAAGATTTTTTTTTCCCATGCCCGCGTTATGTGGTATCATTAAGTATCACATTGTATAATTACTCTGATATACTTCACTCTCTCTATTCACTCATATCGTGGAGGTGAACATTACGTTACATCAAAAAAGAGAAGCACAATATTCTCTTTACGTGCGGGTGACGGCGTGCATAAATATAAACTCCCAAGTGGAATACGATGGCGGACTGAAAGCACACTCAAGAAACTTCGGTGACAAATGAGTTAAACAAGTGACAAACTTTTAACGTTAACTGATTTCATTAAGCACATTAAAACAAAGCATTACAACAGTTCACAGCCAGACAGGAGAGCAGGAGCCTTGCAATGAGTCAAACACCACTCCGTTCACTTACAAAATTTCTCCATTACAAGAACATTTCCAGGAACGTCTTTCAACGCTAACAACAACTTCACCACATTAGATTCTGATTTGATTATCGAACTGTAATTTCCTTCTGTAAAACTACATTAGTATTTCGGAGCAAAAACTTACTTCCTAAACAACGCAGGAGTTGGGCCGTGTTCCTCCTCCCGGACTGAGTAACAGCAGCAGGCAGCCAATGAGAGCACGGGGTAAACTCTTCCAACCGACCAATCAGGGAAGGAGATTCAAAGGGTGGCGCGGAAGGGGACCTCGAAGTGAATCTCCTTCCATTACTGCCTGATGATATTCTGCTGCCAGGATTTTACAGTCGTTGGCTCGGGTTCCCCTCACCTTCATGTTATTAACTCCACCGCCCTCTGCTCCTCTCCCCGCCAGCCTCTGCAGCATGGCGGGGGGTTCGGGACAACACTGCTCTCACTACTTGCCTGACTCGAGACTTCCCTGTTTAAAAGGCATTGTTCACTCAAGTACACAATGCCGCCGCCGCTCCTCCTCCTCCTCTTCCTCCTCCTCAATTACCCTTCGGCGTAATACACAAAGCGGTTGAATGGGCCAAGGAGCGTTTATAGGCTTATATTAAAATTTCTGCGCCTTGAATGTGTTCGCGCACGCCAATTAGGTTAGGGAACAGAAGACTACGCATTTTTCCCTGCGTACTGTTGAAAATGTAATGTTTTGTTCCGCGAGTGAGTGGAATCTTTGCTGGTATGAAAGGAAACGTACTTTTGTCTGTTGGATATTAAAATGACTTCTAATTCTTCCTTAATGTATGTATGTTTATGGACGTATAGGAATAAAAATGCTAATTGTTATGATATTTTCTTATGCTCGTGTACTAAAGCGGGGATAAAGCTCTAGGCGCAAGACATACTCGTTGACAGAGCTAACAACAAATTCCTAGTCGCTATGCTAGAGGAAGTGGTCGTGGGTAGATTAATAAAAGAACCACGGCGAGTGACTTTTACAGATGGTGTGTGGTGTCGCGGATCGAAGCGACGTGCGTGAAAGCCATCCCCGATTCCTTCCACCAGCACCTTTAATGCTACTGCCATCAACACGCATTTCTGCACCACCTCACCTTCCCGACTCCTCATAAAGTACAGCTGTCTACTCACAAACGTGTATATTGCTTGAGACTATGAATGAATTTATCTTTCAATATTTACGATGACAAATTCTCAAATTCTAATTCAAAAGTCTATAGCATATCTTTAGAAATCCCTCGGAAACCTTTGAAAATTTCTCCCGAGTCCAAAGAAGCTTCAGTAACCATTTTCTAGCCTCGAGGCAAAAAGAAAAAAAAGTAAGAAAATTCCCCATTCCCCAGGGCTTGGAAAAAAATCTCCGCCGATCTCCCCACTCAAGCCTTGCTCTCCAGCTTCCCCAGGGACCCTCACAGCGCTTCCTGAAGCTCTAAAACCCTCGCTGCCCGCTAGCATCCCCGGCAGGTTACTCATTAAGACTCCATTTCGCACCCGGGTTGGCTCTGCTTCCCTTCCTCCAGCTCCCCCTCACCAGCCAGCCAACCAGCCAGCCAACCAGCCAGCCAGCCAGCAGCAGCGCCCCGTACCTCCATGCCAGTTAAATAAAAATTACCACCAATAACGTTCTAACTTTTGCTAACTCCTCACTCCGGAGCCGCACTGCTCCCTCGTTAGTGCGAAGCGATGATGGTGAAGATTATGGGAGGGAAGAAAAAAATAATAATGATAGCAATGGTGTGTGTGTGTGTGTGTGTGTGTGTGTGTGTGTGTGTGTGTGTGTGTGTGTGTGTGTGTGTGTGTGTGTGTGTGTGTGTGTGTGTGTGTGTGTTCTTTATAATTCTTGAGCTCACAGCTACTTCAGTTCCTTCTTTAAATCATGATTATATGATTTTTTTTTCGTTATTCTTGCTTGCACTTATCAATAAATGCAAACATAAAATAAACGAAAGAAGGTCTGGAATGGAAGGGAAGAAAAATGAAAGAAGGAAGAGGAGAGGAGCCTGCTGAGAACGAGGGACCAGAAGAGGTCAAGAAGCAGAATCAAGCGGCGGGCCCAAGGGAGGCAGGGCCAGGGAGGGCCCCTGGGGAGGCAGGGCGGGGCAGGGGCTTAAGACCGAAATCAGGGGCGACGTGGGGAGGGCGCTGAAGGGGACAAACTCCAAGGGGCCACCTCGCTGAGCCTCTCCGATAACACATCTCCCTCGCTTTTGTCTCTGGCTGGTAATATAATTATTTTGACCGCGGAGCCTCCAGCCACAGCTGATAACGACCCGGGCGAGACCTGCTGGGAGGGTCGTCCATGTCCCTGGCAGGCACACAGCAGGGAAGGAGACAACATCTCCGATATACACTTCCTCCTCCTCCTCCTCCTCCTCCTCCTCCTCCTCCTCCTCCTCCTCCTGTTGGCGAGGGCGGTATATTCAGTATTTTCCCACTTTGGGTGACTGTTGGAAAGTGTAGGAGTTTTTGTTACTATTTCCAGAGGCAGCCAGTGTTAAGAGACGTAAACTACTGAGAAAAAAAAAAAAAAAGAATGCCAACAAAAGGGTGCTTTGCAACTCCGCATGGCTGACGCTCACTCGCTAGTTTAAAGTTCCAAGCGTGCCAACCGTCCTGGGGGATCCGTGGGGCGCGAGGCTGGGGTTCAGGGGAGCAGATGTTGCAGATCAGGGAGTCAAGAGATTACAGGGCCAGGACTCAAGAGCAGAGGGAAGGACGTCCGCAGATTAAGGGATCAGGAGTGAGGAGGAGCAAAGGTCATAAGATCGAGAGTCAAGCCAAGAGGTCCGGGAGTGTGTGTTGGCCACGAAGGGTCACGGGTTCTGCTGGAATTCTCGTCAGGGTTAAACTTTTGCCACAACTTGGATAGACTGCGTAAAGCGAGTCCTTGTGTCCTTGTGTCCTTGTGACCAAAGGATCCCGCACTCCCCCATGCCGGTCCCTGTCTCCTGTGTCCTCCTGCAACACCCATCAGCATGAATTTACGTTTATAAGTTGTTATGGAACACTTTCAAGTTTATCTTGTTTGCGATTATCAAACAGGAGGGAAGCGAACTCAACAGGAGTGCTTTGTTTTGCGTTGTTTAATCTCAACGACAGCTGCACCGGGAGAGGAAGGGAACCTGCAGCTTTAAGTTAATTCCGAACTCCGGGTGACTACAGCATCTGGGCAGAGGCGGTCGTGCGCTGGCTACCTCTCTTCCCCACTCTCACCCACAAGCCAGGCGCCGCAAGCTGCCTCACCCGATCACCAGGGAGGTTTGTGGTGGAGGAAGTTGGTGTGGTTCATGAGTAGAGGACCAGAGGAGCGCCCCCTCACTCACCCCTCTGTCGTGTGTAAGCCCTCCCACCACATCAATGCAGACCAGCGCCAATGGTCTCCACACTCACGCCGACACTCAATTCCACACTTCTAAATTTACACTTGCATAGTCGATAACTGCATAAGTCTTAGTCTCTCTCTCTCTCTCTCTCTCTCTCTCTCTCTCTCTCTCTCTCTCTCTCTCTCTCTCTCTCTCTCTCTCTCTCTCAGAAACAGACAGAAAAACCGACAGAGACAGACAGACAAACGGGTATCTTATAACCACTTAATATTCACTTATCAACAGAAAAATCGTCATTCGAATATATATATATAT
>NC_087177.1:10826808-10831808 GCF_035594125.1 Scylla paramamosain
TTCCCCGCGTGTCTTCAGTCGTGCCTGTCCATAACGAACCAAGATACTCGTTTGCCCAGTAACTGAATGGGCGAGTGTGAGTAACAGTTCAAATAAACCATTAATAAAAAAAGACCCACGTAACCACACCGGCAGAAAATGGACACATACTGTGAGAACACGCACCACCAAGCAAAATATAGAGAACTTCCACGCCTGCATAATGAACATTCGCCTTCCACTAATTCAGCGCTGCATAATTTCAACATATTAATTTGGGGATAACAGAGAAATACCACCTTATATCGTAAATCTTCATCAGCATTTAATCTTCCTCCTGTGAAAGACTATTCTCATCATCAGGGTTACATCAGCGTTCTCCTTCCGGCAGCCAGCACATCACCATAAAGCAGTCTTCGATTACAGGAACGTGAACGCCGCCTCACGCCATCACGCCACACTCACGCCCCGCCATGCACTGCTCCGCCTTGACTCCCACTGGCCGCGGGCTGGTGTGCGAGGCGTCTCTAGTGCCACGGGTATTGGTGCACGAGGTGTCCACGGCTGGTTACGATAAATTTTCACACAGATACACACACACAAAAAAAAACAAAAAAAAAAAAATAAAATAAATAAAATAAATAAATAAAAATAAATAAATAAATAAATAAATAAAGGTAGAAAAGCAACATGTGTGTGCGTGTGTCCTCACCATTCCTGCCTCATACAGACCCAGGCCTCAGCCAGCCCTAGCTACGCCCGCCCTTCGTGCCGTGCCCGCCTCCGTGCCTGCACCGCGCTCACCGTCCTGCCGCCCTGGGTCTTTGAAGAGGCAGTGCGAGGAACAATGGGAGCCACTAAGCAAAACTTTCTGCTGCTGCCGGCAACAATTCAACAACCATGACTAGACAAAGAAGAAAAGAAAATCATATGCACTTTGCCAACGCAATTCTGTTGTTCTTTTCACTTTTCTATTTGTACAGAAGCAGCAGGTAGGCTACCATTGTTTCATACGATATATATATATATATATATATATATATATATATATATATATATATATATATATATATATATATATATATATATATATATATATATATATATATATATAATGGCTCGTTGACAGATAAATAGGAGTTCAGTTATCGGTAATTCGTCTGCATTGTGCTATAGTTCATGTTTCAGTGTGTGTTTTACGCATTTTCCGGGCCAAATTTACAGGGCTATCAACAAACAAGTGATATAACAACGATTGTAAACCTTATCATTCCATTACCTGGCCAGGCTCACGCATCCCCCGCCGCCCCTCGGGTCCCTGTCAGCCCCGCACACCAATAAAACATTATGTCATCCACTGACAATTTTTCTGGATCAAATGCAAATCCAGGTTTGAATAAATATTACTGAAAAAAAGTGAAACAAATAATAAAAATCGCTCATTTTAAATTCCAGGATTTTCTGGAGACAGGTTTAACTTTTCCTTCAGACTGCGCCGTGGAGACTGCTGGGAATTTGATAACCAACCACCGCCAGACTATGAATCTTTGATTTGGCTACGCGGGTCTTCGCCACTGTCTGCCCCGTCCATCTCTACCACGATGAAAAAAAAAAAAATAATAATAGTGAAACCAAAGTAAAAATGCCTGTCACTGAAAATACTTAACATACATAAAATCCCTGCATTAGCAATCATATAATTTCATACACTGAGGGATGAGGGAATAAAGTTAAAAAGAGTTTGGCATTCAAGTTTTGCGAAATTATTCCGGCGCTGAGGACACCCATGCGTGATAACAAGTCTGGCTTCAGTGTTCAATATAATATTAAAAATTAGCGTGTGTGGAGCACCTGTGTCAGGAGGAGAATACCAGAACATGTGGCATTACTGCGCCTCTTTACGTGCTAGCTATTGGCGACTCACTCTCATCAGCGGTGCCTCAGCTAGACCAGTAAATTGACACCTTCCCTCCTTCAGTAGCTGCAGACAAAGGAAAGTGCAAACGAAGGAGGCGAGAAACACGATGATGAGAAAGGGGAATGAATAAAGCACGAAGAAAGTAATGAGAGAGAGAGAGAGAGAGAGAGAGAGAGAGAGAGAGAGAGAGAGAGAGAGAGAGAGAGAGAGAGAGAGAGAGAGAGAGAGAGAGAGAGAGAGAGAGAGAGAGAGAGAGAGAGAGAGAGATCCAGACACAGACAGACAGGCACAGACAGTAGAAAGGTAACATTAATTTCGTCAGTGTATAATCAGAGTAATTTCGGTTGTTACCCTTTGGTTCCTTACCCGGCCTTGCCATCACGCCCGCCCGCCATTACACACAATCATCATCAATCGGCCATTACCGGGCAAACAACTCCTGCCAATCGTGTTGAGACATCGTACTCTGATTGCCTAATTGACGTACACATATATAGATGGGTAGACAGGCAGACAGACGGACAGTTAAAAATAGAGATATATAGATAGATAAAAAGACAGACGGGGAGACAGATAGGCAGACAGATAAAGATAGACAGATAGACACAGATATAGATAGACGTACACACGTCAGTTACATTATTTTCTCTCTCTCTCTCTCTCTCTCTCTCTCTCTCTCTCTCTCTCTCTCTCTCTCTCTCTCTCTCTCTCTCTCTCTCTCTCTCTCTCTCTCTCTCAATGAATTCGAAGAATACTGACAAAAAAAAACAAGCCATAAGTAGAGAGAAACAAGAAATATGTTTGTAAAATAAATATAGAAAATGAAAAAGCGCACATATATGAGAGAAAAGATGACTCAAAATCAAGGCAAAGTGGATGAGAAAATGAAAAAAAAAAGGAAAAGTAAAAACCAAAGCAAAACAGTTAGAAGAATGGAAACATGAAACTCTAAACCACCACCACCACCACCACCACCACGACAACACTAGCACAAAACGAACTATCATCAACAAACACGGCTGAGTCAGATTTCCTTCCACAAAATTTTTCCCCCTATACTCCTCTCTCTCTCCCTCTCACTCCTCAAGCGTCCTCTCACTTGTCCCTCTCCCTGCGCTGCCTCATCAAAGACCGCGTCCCCTCACTCGCTCTTCCATCTCCGTTTCTTCCCTCTGCTCCTCTCATCAAGCTTCTGTGCTTCTTTCTTTTATTTGCCTTCGTTTTTAATGTACTATTCTTCTTCCTTCCTCTCCTTCGTTCTTCCTCCTCCTTATCCTCGTCTTCCTCTTCTCTCATGATGCTTTTATTCTTCTTTCTTTCTCTACCCTTATTTTTAGTGTACAACTCTTCTTCGTCCTCCTTTTACTACTCATCTGTTCTTGTCTTCGTTTTCTTTACTACCGTCATCTTCCTCGTTTTCTTCCTAAAGGTACTTTCCACTCAGCAAGAATACACGTGTCCTCATTAAAGGATAAACGCTCTGGGATTCGCTTCTCCTCATTGACACCTATTCATCACTTTTCTTCCTCCTCCTCCTCCTCCTTCACCTTTCCTTTCCTTTCCTCCCTTTCATCATTACCACGTACACACGAATATCTGTCAGTGTTTAGCGTGGGGATGTTCGATCTCTCATCTCTGCACGATATAAAAAAAAAAAAATGGTACTGTCTCCCGAAATGTTTCGACGCCCAGTCTCGTTTACTTCCAATAGCTTCGAGTGGAAGTTACTGGTATGGTCAAGGGTATTTTCATGATTCTATTGAGAGTTTTATTGGTCAAGGGTGTTTTCATAATTCTATTGAGAGTTTTACTGGTCAAAGGTGTTTTCATGATTCTATTAAGAGTTTTATTGGTCAAGGGTTTTTTCATGATTCTATTGAGAGTTTTACAAGAGTAAGGCTCTTTTCATGAAGCTAATGATAGTTCATTGGGGGTTCAAGACTGTTTTCATGATTCTAATGAAAGTTTAACGAGGGTTCATCATTAACAATGGATAAAATACCTAAGGAAGCCAGATTTTTCATGTCTGTGGCCCTTAAAAACAGTCCTTTTGAGAGCTCTAAACGTTTAAGAAGATGAATTTTAGTCTCAAGGATCAGTCAACAAGACATTACCACAAATACACGCGACTAAACGAACGCAAGGGTAATGTTCGTGAGGTAGTGCGGGAAAAGGAGGGCGCCGTGAGCTGCCTGGTCTTGAGGGGAAAGGAAAACACCTGACTAGCGGATAGACTGGATTAGACGCAGCTTACCTCATTGGTGTTCCAGCGGTGGCGTTGGCTGGGGATGTGGTCTGCCCGAGGGATGCTTTCCAGGTTCTCCGGCAGCCTGATCTTCTCGCAGTCTGCAAAGAGAGAAAACACCATTGTTAGTTTCTACACATTAAATTTCCTATTGAACACTTCACCCACACACAATATTTCCCCCAAAATAATTATCCCACAAAGTAGATTAGGTTAGGTTAGGCCAGGTGAATTTTCCCTAACGAACATAATATTTCCTCCTGTAATAATTTCCCTACAAAATAGGTTAGGTTAGGTTGAGTCAGATTCACGGAGTTTGTCAATGGAATATTATAATTTTTAGTGGATGGACTTTTACACAGAAGCTTGTCAAACCACCCGCTTTATGGTAGTCGAAAATCTCACACGCAACATTTCCTCTCAAACTGATTCCCCCACAATACAGATCAGATTAGGTTACGTCTAGTTCTGGGAGTTTGTTAAAGGGGGTATTATTTGTGGGTTGACTTTAAACAGAAGCTTGTCAAGGCACCAGTTTTATGGTAGTCGTAAATACCACGTGCTTTACAATTTGCAATACTGAGTGGAATGGGAACAAGTGCTTGCAGGAGTACGTGCGCCATGATACTAAGAACACTCCTGGTTCTAGTCGTGACGCCAAATCTAAAATCACGCTCCTGCAATAACCAACGAGCGCCCACAAGACTAAGGTCGTGCTAACGTATGCAGGACGCTATTGCTACACTGCGTTACGTTACTCGTTAGAAAGGCAAGACCACACTGGCACAGACTAACGACAGCAAGTTACATAACTACAGGTGCTCATGATGTATAACACCTGCACGTGCTTATTGGTGG
>NC_087177.1:10836808-10861808 GCF_035594125.1 Scylla paramamosain
AGTATCCATCCACCATTTTAGTTCTTACTTGTTTATGAAGCTTTTTATTTTATTTTACTGTTATTTTCTATCGTCCAGCATTTTTAACTATTTACTGCTACGGCCGTCCCTAGCTAACATTGTGTAAAAAGAATATGACCATGGACACTGAAAGAAGAGAGAACAGGAGGCTAGTCTTGCCTTTTCCATGTAAGAGTTACTCGTATTTAAGAAACTGCTGTAGAAAAGTTATTAAAATCCTGCAAGGAATTAAGGGAAAAATGATTTAGCATTGAAGGTAATCAGGACAAGAGAAGACACATGAACCCCACTTATTCTCTGCCCCTCTCTCTCTCTCTTTCCCTTCCCTCTAGTCCATGCACTCTTTAACACGTCAATATTTTCGGGAACATATGACCCTTCCCATGGCAACTTCAATTTTTGTGTACGATAATTGGTTTCCGATTTATTGCGAATCAAAGGGATTAATTATAGCGCGTCCCATACGTTTCTCTATGGGGAATAATTCAGAATAATTCAGGAGCGCTCCTTGATGGTCGTCACCGGCATTCCAGCTAGGGACAAGAGTGGCAGACGAGGGCAGGTACCTTAGTCCATTTCTGAACCACTTCAGCGTCTTACCTCGGCTACCTTTCTCAACCACCCCGGGCCTCCTCTTACCTAGTTTTCTCATCCACTTCGGCGCCTTCTCTCCCTACTCTTGTCAACCACTACGACGTTTCACCTTGGCTACTTTTAACAAGCTGTAGAAAAATTACCATTATTCTCAAAGGTGATTTTTTTTTCTAATGATTCGTGTGATAATTTAATAATGATTCCACACATTCAGCAGATAAAGAATAACCGTGCGGATCGGTTTAATTACTTGTCTGTGTGATATTTGAAAATATTCCTAATGAGAACCTAAAAAAAATAAAATGCGGGTGTTTGAATTTCGTTCCAGTCCACAATACGAGTACGTTGTCTTGCCGACCAGCACATCAACAATACGTCAGGATTTATTCTTTCCAGTCACTATTCCATAAGCAGCTTTTTTTCATCACTTGATTTCATTACATTAATATAAGGAAGTATTCTTTAAGCTTATCATTTAATCTCCTAAAATAAATGAGTTGGGTTTTTATGTAAGGAGTGTTCACAGTATATTCTTTTAATCCTATAGAGTGTTCTTAACATTAATCACATTATTTAAGAATATAACGTAAATCGAGTATATAAAAAAAAATAGATAAATAAAAAGACAAACACTGACCTCGGAAAGTTCTATATCGTGCGCCATCTTCGTCTACCCGTTTTTTTTTTCTTTCCTATCACTTTGCACACTTCCATTGATAACGAAGTAACTGCATTCTCTATAAATGTGTGTGAGAGAGAGAGAGAGAGAGAGAGAGAGAGAGAGAGAGAGAGAGAGAGAGAGAGAGAGAGAGAGAGAGAGAGAGAGAGAGAGAGAGAGAGAGAGAGAGAGAGAGAAATTAATACACAATTGTCTTCACTATAAAATTTTGCACACACGTATTTTTCTTCATTTACATTTTTCCAATAAATCATTTTCATATCCAGTTAATAAGGCTGTCATAAAATGCTCTATTAAAATTTTTGCCAATTTCTTCAACTTCTATTTGTTAAAACTCTTCAAACACGAATTGTATGCATATTTCATTATTTTTTATCTTTTTTTTTTTTTTTGTCATAGCAAGACATTAATTGGCCAAACGAGACAAGAGCAACTATACTTCATGGAAAATTGACGCATGTAAGTAAAGGCGAAAAATTATCAATATAACGTGTTTTCTTTTTTTACTGCAAGACTTTGATGAAGAGAGCTCAATTTTTTGCATAATATCAGGTATTTAATCTAGGTTACAGTATGGATAAAAAAATACATATATGATTTGAGCAGTTACTTATTATTCTATTCTTAACGGGACCGTGTCATTTTTTACATCGAAATATTACAGAACAAAAATCACACTACATCAGGCGCCTTACATCCTTCTGTGTGTGTAACAGTGAAAGCAAAATGGTGACGCTATCTTGTGTAGATTAATTCCTGCAGTCTCCTTATTTTCTTATGTTTTTGTGTTCCGTCCTTACTGTCCGTATTGTCTGAGTGTGCGCGTTCTCATAGTTTCTCTCCTCACCGCTGGCGTGTTTTGTATTAGCACCTTCTTTCCCATTAAACAATATACGATGCACCAGTTGATACCATGTCCTCGGAATGAGAATTGTTTGTCAGCTTAATTATTCCGCAGGATGTGCCCGGCCGATCGCTGAGGCCAGACACTTGTACTGACAGAGAGACAGACAGACAAAGACAGACAAAGACAGACAGACAGACAACACTAGTATATAATTCAGAGTTCACTGCCATTCACTTCGCTCAGGCTTTCTATGCTCCATGGAGAATTTACACACACACACACACACACACACACACACACACAAATAGTAGTTATAACACGAAGCAAACACAAGGAGGCAACGGAAATTTTGTTAGTCGATAAGACAGTACCACCCCCCTCCCCAACACACACACACACACACACACACACAGGCATCAGTCATTCCGCACACACACCACCCTCGCTGCTTCACTAAACATGGTGAAGAATTTCTGTCCTGACCGACGTGGCGCTGTGGCGGGCCGGCAGGATGAGGGAAGGGAGGGAAGAGAAGCAATGGGGAGGGGAGCTGGATGAGGCGGTCGACCAGGCGGGTTAGAGAGGAAGACAAGAAGAGGGAGAGGGCAACAGAGAAGAGAGGCGGGCAGGAGGGCGAGGGGAAGGGGGAAGACACGGAAGGGACGGGAACAAACCCTCCAGGAACTCTTAAGATGTTCACAAAACCGGTGGAAAAGTCTTCAAGAAAAGTGTCCTGCGCCGCGTTCCATTCTTTCCTTCCATTTTTCTTCATTATTTACAATTTTCTTAATCATAACTTTGAGACAGTGGGTACATCACCATAAATAATTACACTAATATTACAGTAACCTAAGAAATAAAGTGTAGATAAAAGAATAAAAATATAAATAACCATAATTGATAATAGAGGTGATGATGGTACGCATGTAGTATGCTGCTGCTGCTGCTGTTGTTGCTGTTGTTGTTGTTATTGTTGGCAGTGGTAGTGGTGTTACTGTTGTTGTCCTTCAAGTGGTTGTTGTTGCTGCTGTTGTTGTTGCTGCTGTTGTTGTTGTTGTTGTTGTTGTTGAAGTGATGTCATGTTCACAACTTCTCTGTTATATGATGTTGGTTCCTTTGTTGTAGCAAGTGTTAGGTATGCAGCAGCGCCGCTAATGGTGCGAGATAACGTTTGTCTCACGACCCTGCGTGATAGCCCGCCCATTACTCTCTTTTGGCGTCTTTTATTAATAGGATAATGCAAAGATTCGCTCGGTTTTGACTATGTATCTCTCTCTCTCTCTCTCTCTCTCTCTCTCTCTCTCTCTCTCTCTCTCTCTTCCCTGGAGCAGCAATATAAGCGCCTCCTACGGGCAAACAAATAGACAAAAATGGCAGCGCCGGCGGGGACACGCAAACGAAAGCCAGCGAACAACAGCAAGAAGAGAAAGAAATAAAACATAAACACAGACAGAGGCTCCCAAAACTCGGTGGAAACGTTCACATTTCTATTTTCGCCTCGGCGGCTAAACAGTTAAAACTTTCAAATTTCCCGCGGGTGTCGATGGTCCCACACGCTCAGTAGATCCCGGGGTGGTAATTGGCCACGTTCTTCGCCAATTACGGTGCTTCCCCGCCTCCAGCTGCGCCTCGGCCTGTCCTTACACCACGCCCCGATTCAACTTAACCCCGCCCCCGTCCCCCTCCCCGACCTTGCTCCGTCCGTCTTGGCCTCATTCACTATCCAATTCCTCCTCACGTCTTACTCCGTCCGCCCTCCTTTGCTGTGTCTTACCATTATTATCCCTCATTCACTATCCAGTCCCTCCTCACGTCTTTCTTCATCCGCTTCCTCTTTGCCTAGTCTTCCTTCAGTTCCGTCTCACTGTTACGATTTCTTATTCATTATCCATTCTTTCCTTTGGTCCATCTTTCCTTATCCGCCCCCTCTTGTTCCGTCTTCTTGTTCTATATCACTGTCACTATCCTTCGTCCATTATCTAGTACGTACTTCCTCCTTCGTTCATTTTTTTCCCGTATCTTCCCTGTTCTTTCTCATTCTGCCTTACCAAATTTTCGCCCCGTATTCAGAAATGCGTTGCTCCCTCTGACCATGACTACTTTCAAAGGCCACAGAGATGATTAGCGAGGTCCTCAAGACTGTTTATCCTGTTCATAATGTAGAAGTCTTGTTAATCTGTCACTACGACCATAAAAACACCCTTAAAAAAACTCGTGCAGCTTCAAATAGAGCCTTCTGAATATAGTGGAGGTGCGGCGCGGAAAGGTTTCAGAATATGGTCCTTGCTGTCACCACCATGTATCCCTCCCGCTTTCATTTTTTTCTTCTGCTCACACTCTTTCTTCTTCATCCACCTCTTTCGCCAAATCCTCTTCCTATCCTGTCTCTATACCTTACCATGTTTGCTCTTATGGTCTTACGCTGCCCAGTCTATCTTCCACGGCTTTATTCCTCTCTCCGCTCTTACTTATCCTTCCTTCTTCATTCACTTTCTTTCACCCAGTTTGGCTTTGCGCTTCCTCACTCTATAACGTAAAGTATCAGCAACAGTCGTCTATGTAGTTCCGTCTATCGTTCCCTCATTCCCTCCTTAACTCCAACACAAGAGAATAAGTCTAACTTACCCATTTCTATCCTATGCCTCCCCCCATCCCCCAACCCTATATGTATCCATTCTCTCCTTAATTCTCACACACTAAGAGTTTCACTTGCCTGTTCCCATCCTATCCCCTCCCATGTCCTACCCTGTATCCCTAAACATCACCGCCATTTTCCCGTCACACACCAGGCCTCACCATTCCCTTGCACCACCTACCCGTTTATCCCTCCTCCTCCTCCTCCTCCTCCTCCTCCTCCTCCTCCTCCTCCTCCTCCTCCTCCTCCTCCTCTTGCCTCGTATCACTATGAAAAATAACGATGCCTGAAAAAGAAAGTGTATATGCCTGCGCTAAGACAAACAATGGGAGCACAAAGCAGGAGCAGGAGCGGCAGCAGCGGAGCGTTGGATGAGGGAGCACACTCACCAAATTACACTCGACCGCGGCAAAATTAGGAATTCCACGAGGTATTACAACGCTTCAGGAAACCACTGTACGTACACTAGTCCCTTGTGAATTTAAACCAACTACGTTTTTTTTTTCTTTAACGTCACGTGATGCATTTTTTTTTTTACTGATATTTCGAAGGCGAGTCTGCACGATTACTCACTTCTTAGATTATGGAATGATGTGAAAAAAAAAATATATTACGACCCATTTTTTTTTCTAGTTACAGGAACGGCCATGCACTTTGATATGAAGTAACAAGAAAACTGCTACCCTTTTTTTTCCAGATTTAATGAACAGGCCATGCACTTTGATACGAAATAACGAGAAAATACTACCACTTACATTTTTTTTCTACTTACACAAAGAGTCATGCACTTCTGTATGACATAATAGGAGAATATTACCATTCTTTTTTACTCTCTCCATCTATGAGCGAACAGCCATGCACCTCGAACCATGCACCTCGATATGAAATAGGGGTAAAAACAACTTTCTTACGAGTAACGGACAACAGTTCACCTTCTCGATATGAAATACAGGATATAAAAACAAAACCATTCATTTTCCTATTGCAATAACAGCCATACACTTTAATACAAAATAAAGCAAAAAAAAAAAAAAAAAAACGGTCTTTGAAGCTACATACACAAATACACAAACAACGCACTTCGAGATATAAAAAAAAAACTGTAAACAAACAACCAAAACGTAAAACAACACCGCCTACTCTGATATCACTTCAAAAGGGCAGACTGCAGCAACAAAACACACACGTACGTACAATATAGAAAACGGTACCGTCCGTGGATCAGGGTTGGGAAAGAAAGGCGGGCGAGCTACACGAGGCATCAGGCGCAATAAGAGCAACAGCAAGGGAGGGAAAGAATGAAGAGGCAGCCACTACACGCCGGCCCACCAGACAGTCCACGGAATTCGCCAAGGCACTGAACGCTTCATAAAACCGCAATACACATGACTTTCCGGGTAGATAAAAAACAAATGGAGGAGGAGGAGGAGGAGGAGGAGGAGGAGGAGGAGGAGGAGGAGGAGGAGGAGGAGGAGGAGGAGGAGGAGGAGGAGGAGGAGGAGGTGGAGGACAAGGAGATAGAGAAAGAGGAAGTGGAAGAAGAGGAGAAGATGGTGAAGGCAGCGGAGGAGGAAAGTGGGTGGAGGAAGAGGGTGATGACAACGAGAGAGAGAGAGAGAGAGAGAGAGAGAGAGAGAGAGAGAGAGAGAGAGAGAGAGAGAGAGAGAGAGAGAGAGAGAGAGAGAGAGAGAGAGAGAGAGAAAGTATGAATGGAATGAAAAGTGTTGAATGAAAAAAAGTAACGACGAAGGATTACGAAGGAGGAGAGTAAGAAAAAAAAAGGCAAGAACAAGGACGACTAAAACAAAGACAACAACAATGAAGACGAAGAGAAAAAAGGAGGAGGAGGAGGAGGAGGAGGAGGAGGAGGAGGAGGAGGAGGAGGAGGTGGAGGAGGAGGAAAAATAAGAACCAGAAGAAAAGAGCACGGCATTCAACATATTACACACACACACACACACACACACACACACACACACACACACACACACACACACAAGGCCTCCCTCCCCACCATTCCTCCCTCCTCCTAACCATCAAGGGAGCCAACCAGCCGCGCCATAACCTACCAAGTTAGAGCCACCTACAGCTCGCCTCACCCGACAATTACCCTTCACCACCACCACCACCACCACTGCTGCGGCCTCCTCACTAACTGGGGCGCTCACCGACGTAGAAACACTATACGCAGGACAAATAAATACAAGGGACATGAAGTAGGCACTGAAGGAGAAGACAATTTAGCAAAGTACATGTGATTTGGGATGAGAGATGAGGTGATGGTGGTGGTGTTGATGGTGATGTTTGTAATGGGGAAAAAAGGATATGGAGAAAGAAAGGAAGACGGAGGGAAAGAAAGTTTCTGAGGCATAAGGGAAAAAGTAATTAAACTGTAATTTCCTATGAACATCACCAAGTTACGAGAAGGAAGTGTACATATGAGAGAGAAGAAGGGGAGGGGGGTAAAAAAAAAGCAGGGGAGGGAGATGGGATAAAAGTATGTGTTCTTTTTTGTATTGTGTCATCCCCCCTCTCTCTCTCTCTCTCTCTCTCTCTCTCTCTCTCTCTCTCTCTCTCTCTCTCTCTCTCTCTCTCTCTCTCTCTCTCTCTCTCTCCCTCCCATTACTTGGCTTTTAATTATGAATGTAATTAACGTGTACATTTTTTTTATATTTCAAAACATGTATTACTATATCTTACACCGCAAAACCTTCATATATAAACCCTGACTAACTAAATGAACATCTGGTCTTGAAAAATAGACCCATTAAATAAATAAATAAACATCCGATGTCCTCGTGCCTTAGGTAAGAAAAAACACCGCAAACACTATTACGATCATGTGTGTGTGTGTGTGTGTGTGTGTGTGTGTGTGTGTGTGTGTGTGTGTGTGTGTGTGTGTGTGTGTGTGTGTGTGTCATTTTTAGCAGGGCCTCGTGGTGCGTGCGTTCGTGTGTGCGTCGCAGGTCCGTGCTCGCCACTCTGGGCTTCAATTACTGGCGCCATCAACTTTTTCTTTCCCTCACTGAATTTTAATCCAGCATACTTCGTTTTCTTTTTATCTAAATGTAAATTAATGAACTGGAGGTAGTAAAAACGCGCTGGTGACGAGGAATTTCACCAAGATTATGTTACATGTATGTATGAAAATGTATGTATGTATGTATATATTATGCATGTATGTACGTGTGTGTATATATTAAGGTGACATACATGAATACAGACAAGACACGGGTGGATTACATTCTCACATTCTCCTGCTCGCTTGTATTAAGGTGACGTAGTTTATATTTTTGTATATATATAGAAGCTACTAGAAATACAAATTATAAAAGAAATAGTTTTTTGATATCTTTCTGACACACAAATTAAGGTCCCTCTTATATACAGGAAATCATATTGCGTCCTAACTTTAGATGTCCCTTGTGTACCCAGCCAGCCCTTTAAGCCGTTCAAAAACTCGGGACAATTTCAAAAGTGAGTGAAATATTCTTTTGTTAATTAGGAAAGAACAAATAATGATCGAGTTGTAACGGATGGATAGCTCCAGATCATCTTTAACACTGGCAATTTTGAGGAAAAAAATATATATAAATAAAACTACATCTGTACAAACAAGGTGTCAAAACAATCTATTCACTCGCTTAATTTCTCTCTATATTTTTTTCCCTGACTAACTATACCTTCAGTCTCATTAAATCCTACAATGGCATCTAGAATACAACGAAGCTGATGCCGAACTACTACTGAAACGGTCAACTCTTTTAAGGGGAGGCATCGTGAATTACTTACAGCGTGACATTATTATTTCTTGTTTTCCGGATCCGTATGCTATTTGGTGTGCTTGTGTGTTAGAATCTTAATCATAAAATGCCCATGTTTCATTAGGATACGATCAATTGTTTCGGAGAGAGAAAAAAAAAGAACGAAAATATGGAGAGAAAAAAAAGACCGAAAAAAAAAACATTTCCATTTTTTTATAACTTTTTTTTTTATAGTTGAATGTATTTGTTTGAAAACTTTTCTGGATACAGTGGAGATGTGTAACTTTTATTCCATCGTGGTAGATTTTTAAAGCGAGAAGGAGCGAGGAGGCGGCAAGTACGAGCAGCGGCGGTGACCTATAAACTGTTAACTCCCTGAATTCCTCCCTTGGTTCGATCCCCGGAGTGTCGGCGGCCGAGTCTCGCTAAGACGTCATTAACAGAACGAAGCATCGGCCTCGTGTGTGTCGCTACTCCCTCCCGCTGAGAGAAGTAATGGCGGTACGTGTCAATTAGCCAATCAATGAAAAATACACAGAATTCGCAGGATGGAAAATGTACAGCGGCGTTATTCATTACGAGGACATGCACGAATTTGGTTCACTAACACACACGTACACACACATGCACGCATACAGACACGTACACGACATCCCTTCTCTGCCACCCTCCCTTCTTTCCTTCTTCTCCTACTGGTCCTCCTACAGTCCAAAGATTTACTACTCAATTACCCGCTATGTCGGCGCCTCCAGTGACCATGAGAGGCACAGACCGACTTCAGCCTCCACTCTGACGGACGACCGCAAGAAAGAAGCGAGCAAGGCACCCAGGCGACGCTCCCGAGTGTGGAGAAACAGAGAGAGAGAGAGAGAGAGAGAGAGAGAGAGAGAGAGAGAGAGAGAGAGAGAGAGAGAGAGAGAGAGAGAGAGAGAGAGAGAGAGAGAGAGACTCATCACTACTATTATGTACATTGCTTTCATCACCAAGCCACCACTTTCACTGTATTCATCATCACTAACACTACCGTTACTACTACTACTACTACTACTACTACTACTACTACTACTACTACTACTACTACTACCATAAGTAATCATTAAACCCCTCAATGAATTATACTAACTTCTAACTACAACCGTAAACACCACCACCAAAAAAATAAAAGTTAAATAAATAAAATAAAGACACCCTACAAAACACACCTTATCCCAACAAGGTCACCCCTAAAGATCCCACCGATGATACCAAAAAAAAAAAAAAAGGAAAATAGCAAAAAACACTCAACGGATCAGAAAAAAGAGGAGGGAGAGGCCCACCCTACACTCCATTACAGACCCGGCAGCAGCAACTAGCAGTAATAAGCAGCGGAGCCATGAGACGAGGCGCAGCACTTGTTTACCCGGGCAGTTGGCTGTGTTTTAATTACCGACGAGGAAAGGGATACGAGAGCAAGGATGGAGGAGGAGGTGGAGGAGGAGGAGGAGGAGGAGGAGGAGGAGGAGGAGGAGGAGGTGGAGGAGGAGGAGGAGGAGGAGGAGGAGGAGGAGGAGGAGGAGGAGGAAGGAAGGAACCAAGTATTAAGCAGAAAAGCAGACGTAGATGAAGTAGTATGCGTGAAAGATAGGAGAAGGGGCAGGGATGATAAAGGAGGTGGGGAAGGCGGAAGAGAACAGTGGAGAAGAGAGGAGGAATGAGAATTGTGGCTAAAAATGGAATGGAATATGAGCAAGACAAGATGACGGGAAGGGTTAATGGCAGGGTCATGAAAAGTAAGAAACTATGTACACACACACACACACACACACGTCCACCCTCCCTCTTTTCATCCTTCCAAAAACATATATATAGCACATTTGCACTCACTCTCACTCTCTCTCTCTCTCTCTCTCTCTCTCTCTCTCTCTCTCTCTCTCTCTCTCTCTCTCATTCAAGGCTGACTAAGCTAGAGAAACTTTTCAGATATTCAGTACTTATTTCCTTTCATCCACCTCCACCACCACCACCACCACCACTAGTCAATCTCCCTCTTTCTCTGTCCTACTTCGTCTGTGGAAAAGGGCAGTAGAGGAGAGCCGTCCCCACCTCTTTCCCTCACGCGGGGGCAAACACACGCTCTTCCTCATCTAAACTTCGAGCCGCGACAGAAAACCCAGGCAGGGGCGGAGTGAAAAGGAGGAAGAGTGAAGAAGAAGGAAGAGGAAGAGGAAGAGGGTGGAAAAACGAAATATATATAAGAGAGAGGAGGGGAAAATAAAAATAACATTAAAAGAGAAATGGGTTGCCTTAAGTCTTTTCCTTCCTTTAGTGGGCAGTCATCCTTAACACAAAGTACTCTCTCTCTCTCTCTCTCTCTCTCTCTCTCTCTCTCTCTCTCTCTCTCTCTCTCTCTCTCTCTCTCTAGTATTTATGTCCGGGATCTTTTTGAGCTACTTCGACGGCATGCAAGTTCTGATAACCGCCCCCCACCCCCCTCTCCCCCTCTCTCTCTCTCTCTCTCTCTCTCTCTCTCTCTCTCTCTCTCTCTCTCTCTCTCTCTCTCTCTCTCTCTAGCAGCAGCGGACTCGAATGTTTCTTGCGGACATTTAATTTTCTCCCCCGTTGCGGCCTGGGAGCAAACACACCCAACCCAAAAACCTCCTTCCTCCCCAGCACCCCACCCCACTTCCCCCCAAAAAAACCCCTCTACCAAATAAAAAAAATTAACCGCGCGTCGTCATCATGGTCGAAGTCGTCGTCGTTGTAGTGGTCGTCAAGGTCACAGCGTAGTCGTGATGACCCAGCGAGAATAACGGCCAGACATTTATGGGCGAGCGTTCCTCCGTTTGGTCTGTCATTAACTAATTATCCGGTTGGGACTTAGCAAGGGTTACAGAGGAGGAGGAGGAGGAGGAGGAGGAGGAGGAGGAAGTGTAAAAGGGGGAAGTTTCTTACAGGTGGTGGGGCGGATGGGGGGGGCGGAGTTCAAGCATATGAGGAGGAGGAGGAGGAGGAGGAGGAGGAGGAGGAGGAGGAGGAGGAGGAGGAGGAGAAAGGTTGTTAAGAGTCGCCGGGAAGTGGGGAGAGGGGAGAAGGGAGGTTAGTTAGGCTGATGGCGAAGGAAAGCTGGACAGCCAGGGAAGGAGGGAAGGAGGGTAAGGAAAGGGAGTAGGAAAGGGTAAGAGAAAAAGTTACCATGAGGAAAGAATGGAGGAATGTGCAATATGTGGAGACGGAGAGGCGGGGAGAAGGGAAAAAGTGAGGGGGGGAAAAAAAGGGGAACAAAAAGAGGAGAACCAGGCGTAAAGAAAAATTTCACGGACTGGCAACTTTTTTGTGTGAGAGAGAGAGAGAGAGAGAGAGAGAGAGAGAGAGAGAGAGAGAGAGAGAGAGAGAGAGAGAGAGAGAGAGAGAGAGAGAGAGAGAGAGAGAGAGAGAGAGAGAGAAACATGAAACTAGTATACCAAACGAACTTAACCTAACAAGGAGACTAACTAGGAGGTCAGAACGGGTCACGGTCATTCTCCACCCCCCCCCCCCCCCCACCCCGAACAACCCTTGACATGACAGATTCTCTTTAAATATATTTACCTCTAAACATTTTCACCTAATTTACACATTTCCCTTTAAAACATCTAGTAGCATTGTCTTGTGATATTAGACGCTAAATTAATAAATAAATAAAGGTTTGTTAAGTTACGTTCTGTTATGTCGTGCTAAATTGGGTCATGTTTGATATTTTACGGAATGTTATGTTATGTTATGCTAGGTTAGGTTAGGTTGCTAAGGAATGTTTGAAGGGAAAAAGTCTAAAAGGAAAAATGTCACGGCAGGGAAAAAGTGAGGAAAGGAAAATGTCTGAGGAGGAAAATATCCGGAGATCGAAAAATGTGTTTGGGGAAAATGTTTGGATGAGGAAATGCTTAAAGAGGAAAATGTCTGGAGAGAAAAATGAAAGGAGAGGAAATGTGAGGAGGAAAATAGCATCAGGAAAGGAAAATGTCTACAGGAAAAAAATGTCTGGAAAGGAAAATGTCCAGAAAAAAATATCTACAGAAGGAAAATGCCTGAAAGAAAAAAATGTGCGGGAAACTATCAGGAGGGAAAACTACTAGGAAAGAAAAATCCATAGAAATTATTTGAAAAGGAATAAAAAAAAAATGTGGGCAAAAGTATCAGAAGGGAGAAATATTTGGAAAGGAAAATACATGGAGATGAAAATATCTAGAAAAAAATAAAAGGGAAAACGTTCATAGATGGAAAATATTTGAGTTAGAAAGTCCCACATTCAGTCAAGAGGAGCCATGTTACGGAAGTCACGTCAGGTAAGGGAGAGAGAGAGCCTGTTACCTATGCACCCTCTGTCCTTCACTCCAATGAGGTCAGATATAGTGACCTCTCTTACCCTTCCAATACGCAGCCCCCCCCCTCTCTCTCTCTGGAACCCTTTTTTCCTCCTCTATACTTCCTAACCCTTTCCTCCCCCACTCTTCCCTCCTTCCCTTAACCCGATCCCCTCTGTCTCTTCCTTCCTACCCTTCCTCTTTACCTCTTGGGATTTTACCTTTCCCTTCCTCCTCCTCCTCCTCCTTTACGTCCCTTAATCTTCCTCCTCCGCACTCCTTCCCTCTCCCTTCTATTCCTACTCCTTTCCTCTCGCCACCCCTCCTATTCCTCCTCCTCCCTCCAGCCTCCCTCCCCCCAGGCACATCAACAACACCTAATGGAGTCTTGGGACAGGGGGCGCGGGTGTCGCAAGTAATTGATTTCATTAAAGTGTCTCTCTCTTGGCTCCTAGTCGCCCTGGTTAGCAGTGGTGGTGGTGGTTCCCATACATAGAGAGGTGAACAAAATAATAAGCTTTTTTGATTTCTCTCTCTCTCTCTCTCTCTCTCTCTCTCTCTCTCTCTCTCTCTCTCTCTCTCTCTCTCTCTCTCTCTCTCTCTCTCTCTCTCTCTCTCTCTCTCTCTCTCTCTTATACTGATTTAATCTTGAAAATTTATTAAATTCATTAACTCAGATATTTGAAGGTGAAAATCAAAGTATTAAGAAAAACAAACAGAAAAAAAAACATTTAAAAGACGTGATTTTGAATTTTTTTTTTTTTTTTTTTTATAAGAGTTATGAGCTCCTAATAACTAAACAGATGCTACAACCAAAAAGGTGAACCAGCAGTAACACGACAGCCCTACTGGTTGTTGGTTAAGGGTTTAAACTCAAGCACTGAAGTTATGTGGGTACTTTTAGAACCCAAAATATAATTAACGTAAATGATAGCAGGGGATGCTTTCAAAGGCTCAAAATGTAATTAGCGGAAATAATGGGAACGGCATCGTAATATGACAGTGTAATTGGGTACTTCAAAATAAAGACTTTCTTAATACCAAAGCAATTATTAGGTTGGCGCTACCAGTACCTGAATTACTTGTTATAATTGAACCTGAGGGTGATTATCGGTGATGGAGTGCGTGTGTTGATCACTGTCGCTGTAATTATTTTTTTAATCAATTAATAAAAAAGTAATTATGCATCTATCTGTTACTGAAGCTTGGATGTGGGTGGGAGTCAAGGCAATGAGAAGGTGGTACAAATGAGGCAAACATTATAATTACTAAGGGAACTGCAGGACTGTGATGTCACGCATATCAGTATTTTTTCCCCCCACCCGTTAGTGACACTCGCGGCAAGAGAAAATTTTGTGGAATCTCAAAGGATACCAATGTCTACTTACTGAGGGAAAGATAACGCAGTGCACGATACCAAGATAAACCATTATTAACATGACAACTCGAGGAGCCTTGTACTTTTCCTATTCTGTCTCTTCCAACAATGGTTAGTGTAGGATAGTTATACGAACAGCATATTCAGGTCTGATGCGGTTTGTCTTCTTTTGTATTCCTTTGTTTTTTTTTCTTTTTCTGTAATTCGTAATGCTTCTATACACAAAATCACACACAGGCAAGCCACATGTTCCATTCATTTTCTCCTTCAGTAGTCTCACAATCCCTCACAATCCCTCAATGATTCTACAAAGGCGGTAAGCATAGCACAAAAACTTCTCTGGCTAACACTTAGTCACGGTCAATAGCGGACCGCAATAGCCTGCATTCCCTTATCCTGCCTTTAGTCTTTTACCTCAATCTTGCGTCCTCTAATCTGGTGAGAGACTTATAAAACCTGACAACCGATGTTCTTATCAGACCCAAGTCTTAAGATTAGAGAACAATGTTAAACAGTGGAAGTGAGTGGAGTGAGTGGAGTGCAGGTTATTCCACTTATGACCGTGACTGTGCCATCGAGATTTTATTATTTTTTTTTTTACAGTGCAAGTGTTGTAAGGAGCCACGGGCAATGCAATCGTTCTATCATGTCACCGTTTGACATTTCACTACCTTCCGCTTATTACCAGTAAATATAAACAGTGCTACATTTTTAGTGCACCATTACAGATTATCTTAACACCGGCGTTTATAAACATATTGAAATACTTCCCCGAGGCTGTGCAATCGTGAGCAAAGTAGGAAGACTCAAACTCACACATTAGTTAAGAAAAAAGAAAAAGACTTATTATTGAGCAGCTCTATTCTCTGCAGCATCAGTTACATTATTATTACTTGGTGCCTTTGAACATCCTAGTGACGCTACTATTAATTATCTCTGGAAAGCAGGAGTCCGGTGCTATTTATATTCAAGTAATCACTGCATCTCGGCTCTGTCCGGTGAGTGTGCGGGGCGGCTGCCGTGTTGGTATAAAAAAGTGTTACTATTTTCTTTAATCACATAATTCCTCGGGTACAAAGCCTCTCATGTAAAGTCAAAGGTTAAGCAAAAAGAAAGGCCTCCAATTGACCCACTCGGCGTGATAAGAGGAACAGGCGACCCACAGGTGTGTGGCGGCCTTGACATGCAAGCACTAGTAAGCCTACCTGTGGCGTGCCGCGTGCCTTACTACATGATACTCTCTCTCTCTCTCTCTCTCTCTCTCTCTCTCTCTCTCTCTCTCTCTCTCTCTCTCTCATACACCTGCGTTATATTATTACGTCATTGCAATCAATGCGCGTCTGTGTGAATAACAATAACAAAAAAATTCATTCATTATTTAAAAGCAAATCAATCACTCTAGACCATTCCTTCCAGTCTTAAACATTCCAACACAATTCCAGAAATATTTGCAAATTCATAAAAAGAAATATAAATCAAATATTTGCTGAGTCCTTAAAGGTTTTTGCACAAACGTTTTCATCGCCTGGAGGGAAACAATTTTGGCGCAATGATTTACTCGGCGCAGCGAAACGTGTGCACTGGACTATTCAGACTCCAATTTTCACAAAGTCACGTCTGGTGCTCGTGGACGCAGGTTCGAGGCAGAGCACATGACAACGGAAGCAGGTGGATGCCTCGTTAAACACAGAGGCCATTTCTTGGTCGCCCCGTGTATAGCCGCCCCATTACTGCCGCCTAATGGACCAGTAGCCTTTATTACTTTTGTTCTCACATTCCCCGAACACAGTTTAAAGGTACTCACAACACCACCTCTGTGGCGCATGACGGTAAAGCGCGGATACCAATTAAGTGCATTGTAGTCTGTTTTATAAAGGGACCAGAGCGCCCAATTCTCTTCCTTCCGTTTCGGTCAGCGGCACCGGGGTTTGTTTGTTTGTCAGTTCAATATATTTGCTGTTACATTACCAAAACTCGATTTCCAGCGGCGTGCCTTTACAAATTTACGCCTCTCTTCAATTTTGGCGCCGTCCAACAGTTGGTTCGGTCGTCCCATCAACTTCACGCGGCGCTGCATCACATTTGGCGTCTTCATGATGGACGACCAGTAGCTTATTCCCGCGGGGTTCGGTGCGGGTGTCCACTATTAACCTTACTGTCGCATTAAGTAACTTTTGGCCAGTTTGGAAGGCGTTTATTGCGTTGGGCCGCTGTCACAAGCGTGCGCGATACGTTACTCCGGCCGGCTGGTTTATTTGGCGGCGGCGGCGGCGGCGGTGACACTAATAGCTCGAAAAAAGACAAAGGATGCTTAATACAGAGATGGATACAACGTCACGAAAACAAGCAAAAATAAATTATCGTTAAATCTAATTAATGATGGCACATATGTAACAAGTAAGAGATAATTGAATTTACTCTACTGCAGTGTTTTTTTTTAGTCATGACGATGATTACATTAACATCACAAATTTTACTGTTCGCGTTCCGGCGCTGCTCTCACGCTCTCCTGTGAACGCCGCCACCCGCACCGCCTACCACGATCTGCACCCCGGACTTACCAGGCATATATACGCACGCAATATTATATATATATATATATATATATATATATATATATATATATATATATATATATATATATATATATATATATATATATATATATATATATATATATATATATATATATATATATATATATAAACACACACACACACACACGTGGCCAATAAATTTTTATACAATAAAAGATGATACAACGCGCGCGCGCGCGCGCGCACACACACACACACACACACACACACACACACACACACACACACACACACACACACACACACACACACACACACAACAAACCCTGCTCCAGATATTCTGGAGTATAAGAGCGCAAATCTGTTAGCTTAATGCCTCCAGGCGTGAAATATACCCGATGATTACGTATTCAGTTAGCATCTCCGACGTTTGGAAAAGCGAGTTAAAATTATGGATAGTGCTCGCCTAGCGGAGGCTCGGGCGCCCGCGGCACAGTGTGGCTGTCGAGGATGCGGCGGCAGTCCGATGCCATGGCCTTGTTGCTCACGCCTTGCCCGCGGGAGAAACGAGGTGTTGGAGGATGCGCTGCGCGATGATACAGACACAAAATTACCGCACATAGGCAAGGAATATTGTGTATATTTATGATATAATTCTGAAGATCAAGCATCCACTTACGTAAATGACAACGCATGACGCTCAAATAACAAAATTCAGCATGTACAGTGGAGTGGCGTCAATCATAAACATCTGATTCTGCTCAAAACTCCAAACTTCCTTTCTTTCCGGTGCTATTATATAAACATGTTTACTATTTTTGTCGGATGAAATCTCTTCCTGAAAGCGGCAATGTGGAGGAGCAGCGTGCTTCTAAAAGTTTCAGTGATTGTTTCCATGCTTTACGGTGCATTCTGGAGCGGCAATACGAGTGTGATCGCCTGCTCCGCGCCTTCCACTTCAAAGATGCAATTTCTCCTTCTTATCGGCCAATCTCCACAGTTCCCCTTACTTGGCGGCGTCTGTACAAACACATGCAGGTCAGGTCTTAAGACTGATAACTGTGTGTGTGTGTGTGTGTGTGTGTGTGTGTGTGTGTGTGTGTGTGTGTGTGTGTGTGTGTGTGTGTGTGTGTGTGTGTGTGTGTGTGTGTGTGTGTGTGTGTGTGTGTGTGTGTGTGTGTGTGTGTGTGTGTTTCATGAGAGCACGATGAAGCCAGAGCAGATTTTGGGGTAGTTGGAATGTGAGTGGAAGGTTTGTCAGCGACTAAATACACTCCAAATACACACACACACACACACACACACACACACACACACACACATACACACGGAAAAAAAAATGTTGCGCCATTTGTTTACACTAAATTATCTATCCTCTGCTTTTATCACAAGTACATTTTTTTACTTATACGAGTGGTAAAACATAAGAGAGAAACAAATAACATAAGATCACTATACCTTGTGCCTATATGTGCCCATGTGTGTGTGTGTGTGTGTGTCCGACTGACTAGGACATCTAAGAGAAAAGCAAAACGAAAATCAGCCCAACACGAGACTCCAGGCAGCGGTCACGGTCTGCCAAACACACAGCCGCGCCTCCCCCTCCAGGAACACGCCCCTGAATCTGGGACGAGGAGACACCATATATAGATAGCATCCCTGTCCTGACGTCACCACCGCCGCCCGAGCCTCCAGACCGCTGGATCATGACCCGACAGGCTGTGGCGGCGCCGGGCTGCGTCATCACGAAGGCGGGGACGGTGGTGGTTCACAAAAAGACGGCGATAAATAACTTCCTCTCACGACCTAAAGGGAAACGTTACCGAAGTCCCCAAAAATCTTTCCCTCGCAGTGTCTCTCTAGGTTGGAGAGTCAGACAAGTTGGAGGGTGGGCGTGTTCCTCGTTTGCCCCGGCACCAAGAGAGCATACGAGCACGTGCGGCAAGGCAAAGGCAAGATGAGGCGAGGCGAGGCGAGGCGAGGCGAGGCGAGGCAAGGCAAGGCAAGACGGGGCGGGACGAGGCAAGGCAAGGCAAGGCAAGGCAAGGCAAGGCTCGGCTCATCAGCGTTATTGCCTCCGCGGCGACTTTCAGGCTTCTCAATAATCTGTCCCAAGACTTAGCCATTTCCTGGAAAGCCTAAAAACAAGAAAAAAAAATCCCTTCTTCCTCTTCCTCCTCCTCTGGCTTGTCTCACTCCAGCACCCTGGCCTCCCTTTCAGCCTCCATCGTCGTTTCCTCCTCATCCTTCTCCTCCTCCTGCTGCTTCCCTCCTTCGCCAAACACTGTCCCTTGTCCCTCCTTATCGTCCTCGTCCCTCCTACTCCTCTTCCTCCTCCTCCCCTTCCTACCCTCGCCAGCAGTCCCACTTCTCCTGCTCAAGCACCACCTCCTCTTCCTCCTCGCTTTAGCCCGTCTCTTGTAACCATTAAATGCCCCCCTTCCTCCTTACAGTCCCCCTTCCCCGCCTCTCCTCCTTCTGTCCCCAAATATTACCCTCCACAGCACCTACTCCTTCCTGAAACATTGCTCCTCCTCCTACTCCTCCTCCTCCTACCCCCAAAACATTACTTTTACCCCTACCACATCCTCCTTCTCTTCCATTCTCCTCCTACTTAAACACTACCTTTTCCCTTCACGTCCTCCCTACCTCCTCCTCCCTCCTCCTCCAGCAGACCCATGTTGGCGTCAGTTAAAACAGTGTTATTCCCGCCACCTCGCTCCACCGGGAATCATGCATGCCTTAAAGGGGGAGGAGGCACAGAGGCGACGCAAGGCTGGGTCACATAGGAGCCTTGGCTTAATGGCGTGTTAACTGCTTTATTGGAACCCTGCGTGTACTAAGAAGCCACTGGTGATAAGACCCCCTGCGCCTATCCCCCCTCTCCTCTCCCCCCACGCTAGCTGATAAGGAGAGTGGTAAGTGTGTGTGTGTGTGTGTGTGTGTGTGTGTGTGTGTGTGTGTGTGTGTGTGTATGTGTGTGATTGATTACCCGGAAGCTTTAAGTTGCCAACAGGGTATAAGTATGAGTAGTAGTAATAACCCTAATTTCATTCTCTCTCTCTCTCTCTCTCTCTCTCTCTCTCTCTCTCTCTCTCTCTCTCTCTCTCTCTCTCTCTCTCTCTCTCTCTCTCTCTCTCTCTCTCTCTACCACAACTTCCCTCTCTCCTCCGCCAAAGTCAGAACATTCAAGACACGATCACCAAGCGTTACTCTGTTCACCTTTAAGATTATTCTCAGTTCCAATGATTTCTGCCATTCTTCTCCGCTCCCCTTGTATCGTCTCTCTCTCTCTCTCTCTCTCTCTCTCTCTCTCTCTCTCTCTCTCTCTCTCTCTCTCTCTCTCTCTCTCTCTCTCTCTCTCTCTCTCTCTCTCTCTCTCTCTCTCTCTCTCTCTCTCTCTCTCTCTCTCTCTCTCTCTCTCTCTCTCTCTCTCTCTCTCTCTCTCTCTCTCTCTCTCTCGTTCCATTGTTCTATGCTCCTCGTTGCTCTCCCCTCAGTCTGCCCTCTCTTGCCATCTACACTGTTTCCACTTCTTCGTCTCCCTTTCTCTCCCTCTCCCAGTCTCTCTCTCTCTCTCTTCTCGCTGGCTTTATTCGTATTGCTTTCCTCGCCTTCATTCATCCACCTCTCTCTCCTCTTTCCCTGTTCCTCTCCCCCTTCCTTCTTTCCGTGCCTTGCCTCTGCTTTCTCACTTTCCCTCGCACGCAGTTACTAAACGAAGGAACAAGAGAAAATGAGATAATACATATTTTCTCTATTGGACGTACTTACTCTCTTTTACTTTAACGTTTTCCATCGTGTATCTACCCATTCGCTTTCTCTATACCGCCATTAAAGGAGAGGGGAGAGAAGGCTCGGCTGGGAGAGGAAGAGGAGGGAGAAGGGAACAGGGGTATTAAGTCTTTTTTTTTGTGTGTGTGTATTAATGTGGCGTGGAATAAAGAAATGTGTGGTGGGTGGCATGGACTATAAAAATATATAGAAGACAGTGTTATTGTCCCTATAACGCCTCTGTGCGGCCATTACGAGTCATGAAATCCAGGGTTATGAATGGGTGAGGAGATACGAGAGAGCTGGCTGGAATGAACACACCGGAATAAATAAAGATGAATCATAAATGAGTACAGAGATGAGATAGAGGCATGAATAGAAAGGCGGAGAGATGAGTGTACATGGATGAGACAGAGATGTGGATAAAGAGACAGATAGATGGAGTACAGTGATGAGAAAGAAGTACGAGAGAGCAAGGCAGAATGAACACAAAATAAAAATGAATTATAGATGAGTACATAGATGGGATAAAGGATGAATAGAAAGGCAGATAGACTAGCAAATAGATATAAAAGAGGTATGAGTAAAGACGCAGAGAGAGATGGATACATACTCGTAGATTTGAGTAGAGAGACATGAGTATACAGATGAGATAGAGATCTGAGTAGAGAAGCAGACATGGATGAGATAGAGGCATGAACAGAGAGACAGACAAACACGAGTGCACAGATAAGAAGTACGATTAGACAGACTGAAAGATACGAGAGAAAAAGGCGCTGGATGCATACAAATCAAGATAAAGGCTCATAAAGCTCATGCAAACAGACGGATGAATATGCAAGTGAGGTGATAAGACAAATGTACACAGATAAACAGACTGATAGAGTGTGACAAATATATACGCAATAAATGAACATAATTAATGGTAAACTGTAGATTATAATGAGACAACGCTTTAGCTCATTAGCATTTAGTCATTTATCAAGAATAACACCAGACCAAGTACTGTTTAACCTTTGTATTCTTTTTATTTGTCTATCTAGTTATTTTTTTTTAGCAATTTCTAATCTCCTGTGGTCTTCTTAGAACACTCTTCGTATAATTTTCTACTAGAGGTCCCATATCTCGTTTCTCTCTCTCTCTCTCTCTCTCTCTCTCTCTCTCTCTCTCTCTCTCTCTCTCTCTCTCTCTCTCTCTCTCTCTCTCTCTCTCTCTCCGGCAGAGAAATTAATAAAGGGAGACAGGAAAGAGAATAAAAAAACAGAAAAAGATTGGTGTGAAATTCAATTTTTGAAATCAAGCCTGATCAACAAAGACTACTACTATCACTACTACTACTACCACTACTACTATTATTACATCAACAGCAACAACTATTATTGCTACTATTCATAACACGTATACTTCTATGACCTTCTGCTCCTCCAACCTATCATCGCCACCACCACCATCACCACCAACTTAACTCCCATCACCACCACCACCACCCCTTCCTCCCATCACCACCACCACCACCACCACCTCTTCCCCCAGTAACTTCCAAGTAAGCATTAGGCAAAATTAACCATGAATAATTCCCAAAAGCTATAAATTCTCCAGCATGAAGAAAAAAAAAAAAAGAAAGAAGAAGGGGAAGTTAAATGATTTTTTTCGTCTAGGTAAAAAAAAACCGTCCTCGAGGCAATAAAATTAATTTCTCATAAAAGCCTGAAGATGAGCCTGCTCTCTCTCTCTCTCTCTCTCTCTCTCTCTCTCTCTCTCTCTCTCTCTCTCTCTCTCTCTATGGATCTGCTAAATGGAGATTTTTGGAGAGAGAGAGAGAGAGAGAGAGAGAGAGAGAGAGAGAGAGAGAGAGAGAGAGAGAGAGAGAGAGAGAGAGAGAGAGAGAGAGAGAGAGACAGAGAGAGAGACAGAGAAAGAGAGAGAGAGTCTATACGAGGGGAGGAGTGAAATGAAAGACTAGGTTACGTGACCGAAGGAAAGAGAGACCGAGAGAGAGAGAGAGAGAGAGAGAGAGAGAGAGAGAGAGAGAGAGAGAGAGAGAGAGAGAGAGAGAGAGAGAGAGAGAGAGAGAGAGAGAGAGAGAGAGAGAGAGAGAGAGAGAGAGAGAGAGAGAGAGACTTAAAGACTCAAGAGACCACCTTTCAATCACCTTCGATAAGTTTTGGTCTTCGTCACCCTGTCCCTCTCTCCCGGCCACTCTCCCTCTCCTCTCCCCGGCACTCTCATGAAGGTGACTCTGATTGGGCTCAGCTGTCGGTGGCGTTTCTCCTCTGAATGCAAAATCGCCCCTGACCTCAACCAAACGCATGGCAAGAAAACACAACGGTAATCCAATTCTCCTTTTCCGCTAGAGAGAGAGAGAGAGAGAGAGAGAGAGAGAGAGAGAGAGAGAGAGAGAGAGAGAGAGAGAGAGAGAGAGAGAGAGAGAGAGAGAGAGAGAGAGAGAGAGAGAGAGAGAGAGAATCATACAAAAGAGAAAGAGCAAAAAAAAAATTTTCCCCCTATCCTATTTTACTTGATCCTAAAACAACTTAATCCCTCATGATTTTTAAAAATTATTATTATTCTTTTTATTTTACGTTGCCAGTGACGCCGGCCGTTCTGCCTAAGCCCTGCCAGAGACCAAGCTCCCTTTTTGCACAGCCCAGGCGTCCTCAACAGCCCTACGACCCAACCCTACTGCCCATTGCCAACAGCCTGCTACACTATGAAGACCAAATGACTTCCATACTGAACGAAGAACCGGGGGGAGGTGAGGGGAAGAGGCTGGAAGAAAGGGACAAGAGGGATGTGTGGTGATGTGATGGGAGGAGGACTGGAGGAAGAAGACGAAGGGGGAGAGGTTGTTGGTTGATAGAAAGAGGCTGGAGGAAGAGGAAAGGAGAGGAGAAAGATTGGGTAGTGATAGGTGATGAAAAGCTTGAAGGGAGAGGAAGGGAAAGCAAAGGGATGGGTGTTGAGAGGTGATAGGGGGAAAAAAGATGGATAGGAAGGAGAGGGATGGGTGCTGAGAGGTGATGAGAAAAAGATACAAAAAGGGGAGAAGAGAGATGGATGGTGAGAGGTGATGGGAAAAGGACTGAAGAAGAAAAAGAAGAAGGGGATAGAAGAAGGATAGGTATTGAAAGAGGATGAAAAAAACAATGGAGGTGGAAAAATCGAAGAACGACGGGTCATGGAGAGAGAGAGAGAGAGAGAGAGAGAGAGAGAGAGAGAGAGAGAGAGAGAGAGAGAGAGAGAGAGAGAGAGAGAGAGAGAGAGAGAGAGAGAGAGAGAGAGAGAGAGAGCTGATCTGGCGGTGACGATAGCGAGATGGAGAAGATGAGAGGGAGGGAGGAGGATGGGGGGAAGGGGAGCAGGAGAAGGAAGGGCGGGGATGGGAAACTAGGCGGAAGATGATGATGGGAGCCGGTGATGGTGAAGGCAGCCTCCCTCATCCACCCACCCTGACTTGCACCCTCCCTCCCTTCCTCCCCTCCCTTCGCCCCTTCCCCTTGGCGGCAGGTGAGGGGAAGGGGCGAAGGGAGGGACTCTGGGTCAATACGGCTGCCAGTGGACCGTATAATCGTGCTGGGCGGAAGCAGCCGTGTGGGAGGAGGGTTGTGTTGGGGAGAATGGGAGGAGGAGGAATGGGTGGGTGCTATAGTGTGGTATGTAAGGGATGTGATGGGAGGAGCGCTGGGGTGGGAGAGGGAGGGAAGGGAAGGTAACATGTTTTTCAGTGGGATGTGTAAGGGAAGAGGAGGAGGAGGAGGAGGAGGAGGAGGAGGAGGAGGAGGAGGAGGAGGAGGAGGAGGAGGAGGAGGAGGAATAGTGGGGAGGAGGGAAGATAGATTCGACATTATGTGAAGGAGAGGAAGATATTTAAATTTGTGCGGATTGTGAAAGAGAGTGGAAAGCATTTAAATGGGAGGGAGGAAGATGTTATCAGTGGTATGTGTTGGGGAAGAGGAGGAAATAGATAAGAAATAATGGGAAGGAGAGGAGAGGAGGAGAGGAATGGGTAAGGGGATTTAAGTCTGGATGGACAGGAAGCATTTGGGTATGAAGAAAGAAGCTTGGAAGGTTTTCAGTGGGATGTGTTGAGGAAGAGGAGGAAACAGAGATAATGCAGAGGAGAGGAATGGGTAACGAGATGTATTTTGTATGGACTGTAGAAAGGAAGTCTCATTTATGCAGGTGGAAGGGAGGAGGAGGAGAAGGAGAAGAAGTTTTAATGTGTTCAGTTGGATGTGTTGAGGGGGAAGAGACACATTACAAATAACAGGGAAAGAACGGAGACAAATGACTATGGGAATCTAGTTTCTATGGGTTGCTGTGTGGAGAAAATAGGAAGCATTTACTTTATATGTGCTGGGGAAGAGAAAGAAGAGAAATAACAGGAGGTAAATGGGAAGGATTACGTTTGCATGAGAATAAGGAGTAACTGGGAGGAGGATTTCACGGGGA
>NC_087177.1:10866808-10886808 GCF_035594125.1 Scylla paramamosain
TCGATTCACTCCGTCCCTCCCTTTCCCCTCTTCCCCTCCCCGTCATTTAGAGACAAACATCAGCTACCCATCTCCTCTCTCCCATCCACCATCTCCCTCTTCTCCCCGTCTGACCCAAATAAGGTAAATGGATAAGACACTGACCAATCAAAAAGTTTCATTTGGGTTAAGTCATTGAGATGGGAGGCATCGCTAGACTCAGCCAACTGTGTTATTTTTATCTCTCTTTTTTTTTTCTTTTTTTTGTATTTTATGTCCCTTCTCTTCTCCCTGACCCACCTTCTCAATCTGTCTCTGCGTCATCTGTCTTTCTGTCTGTGTGTCTGTCTGCTTGTTTGTCTATCTACGTAGGCTCCCCTCCCAGTCGCTTTTCTTGCCTTTTATCAACATTACTTTTTTTTTTCTTCTCCGCCCTTGTTCCCTTCTCCAAACCTATATCTATTTTTTTTCTCTCTCCCTCCCACTCTCCCTCCCTTCTTTCCTTCTCCCCTCTTCCCCTCCCTACCTTCGTTATCATTTCTCCTCCATTCTCTCGTACCTGCCCGCATCTTTTTTACCCTCCATTTATCCTATCTATCCTCCTCCTCCTCCTTCTCCTCCTCCTCTTCCTGTCTTCCCCCAGCTTACATTAATTTTCTCTGCCCTGACACCTTCGTGCATCTCGCTTTTTCTTCCCCTCCACTTCCCCTCTGTTCTCGCTACCTTAGTTCCTCCCTCCGCCCCTTTCCCTTTTCTTTTCTCTCTTTTCTTCAGGTTTCCATCCCTCCGCCTTCTTTCCATCTAAATACATTTTTCTTCATGTATTTTTTTTTCACGTGATTTTTTTTTTTTTTTTACGTAGATACTTCATTCTGTTCATCCTATAAATATTTCTTTTTTTCCTTTTTTTTTTTACGCCTCTCTTCCACCGACCTTCATCTCTTCACAGTCTATCTACATTTTTTATCTACCTTCCACATGCCTTATATCTACGCATGTCCCTTCTCTTCCTCTTCTACCTATCAACTATCTTTGCATGTATCAATTTCCTGGCCATTTTCCTTCACCCGCTTCTCCTCTTCCCTGCTTCTCCTTCTTCCGGAACTTGAGTACAAATCCACAACTTTCACCGTCAGTTCCGTGAGGTTTTCTCCTTCATACAAACGGCGCCTTTGTTCTCGCAACTTACACCAAGCATTCATTTGCATTACCCCCTTGCCCCTGTCCCTCCCCTCCCCACACACACACACAGAGACAGATGTTTTATTAACCACAACACACAGCACACAGCATACCTCCAATAGCTAGCATGGCCCAAGAAACTGCTCTTACACTAAACACACAATACAGAACTAGGCATCAGACGGTATATACACACATACACACACACACACACTCCACTCTTCTGAAATCTGTCACTCACAATCTTATAACTCGCGAAATTCTCCTCACTGAACCTAACAACTCTCCTGTATAAGCTGTAGTTTAATAGTGTTCCCTTACATACTACTAGTTCCCATGTAGCGTGCAGCGTAATAGTGTTGGATTTCTCTCTCCTCTTTCGTAACTTCGCCTACACACGGGAAACTTAACGGTGTGCAATTCAATGCCTTGGTTACTACTACTTGCTTTGTGTGATCCGTTCAGTCCATCAGCATTATAATCTATTGGAACTATCCTGTGTAAATATTTATAATCTGGCTATCGTTAGCTTTCTAGTCGCTATGGTCTTTCTTTATTAACTTTTGAGAGCTATATAAAAATTGTTTACATGGACACAAAAAAGGATGAGAAGGTAAGTTTTCGTTTTTTTCTTACCTACAGAATTATGTAAAAGATTGTAGTGGAAAATATGTCTAAGGAGTTGAGTGATTATGGAAAAAAAACGTGTAGTAGTGAAAGGAAAAGAAACTTAACAGTATTTTCGTCTTTTCTTAGCTACAAAACAACGTAAAAGAATGTAGAGCAATACTCTGAACAGCTGAATGATTATGGGGGAAAAAAAGAAATGAGTAAAAGTGAAAAGTTTAACCAAGTACTTAGCAGATTGTACCCCGCCCTTCCTCATAAAGCTGTCCTCACCCATTCATACGTATCCTATGTATGCAGTCTTTAAACCTACTACAGCCTATAAAACTCTCCTCAATCCCACCACAACCCACATAAACTCCACCCATAAAACATGAGCTAAACATAACCTCACCATTTCTTTACACCCACGCAAAGTCGACCCATATAAAGCCCCCTCAAATGCATCATTCATAAAGCAGCACCCTTCCTCTCAGCCTTCAATCAGAGAGCATAGAGGTTCGAATCCCACTCACTGTGCCAGGAGGAGGACCACAAAGGACCTATTCCAAGTTCGTGGTTTTACTCCGCGTCATCCCTTTACAGTGTCATGGTCAGTGCTCGAGTAATCTGCAAGACACTTTTTTAACTTTTTTTTTTTTTTTTCCCACCATTGTATTTGGATTAGTCTCAGTTGCTCCTGTTTCGGGTCGACATAGCTGATCAACCATATCCTCTTTACTGTTTTGTATCTACTTTTATCACCTGCGTATTTTTTCTTCAGTGCATCTATAAATCTCCTCTTTGGTTTTCCTCTCTCCTTCCTATTGGGTCCATCTTCAGCATCCTCCTCCCCACGTACTCCTCATCTCTCGTCTGCACATGGCCACGTTATCTCAGTCTCGCCTCTTTAGCTTTGTCCCCAAACTGACGTACGTGCGCTGTCCCTCTAATATTCTCATTTCCTATCTTTTTAAATTTCAAGTCATCTGTTCTGCTGAGAATGTGTCATTTGTCTGGATTAGTAGGACTGTCAGCAGATCAAAGGAATTATGGCTCAAGAAAAACGCCCAGTGGAATAAAAGTAAGTGTAGAAGGTTACTCTAGGATCACTTTTGTTAATGGTTGATATTGATCGTTTATCTACACGCTCTTGTATGTCAGTGACGACCGTTTTGCCGTCTATATCAAGAAAAAAGAAAATGAGGAAAGAAGCAAGAAGTCATCAGGGCTACACGTGGCGGCCCCTGTATAAAAGAAAAGAAAAAAAAAATTGACAAAAATATTTCTCTACACTTTGGTCTACAATTCAAAGCTTCTCTAAACCACATATAATAAAGTCCTCAAAACCACTCACATTCCCAAATATTGGCCTTAAAATTCTTGTTCCTTCTGTAAGTATTCAATTAAACCACCAAGTAGCCACATCCAGCTTCCCAAAGCCGACCCAAATCCTTCCTATAAAATATTTACAACGTGAAGTATTCCATCTAAAAATCAGATTCCTGCCTCCCAGTCTTCGAGCACACTACCCACTAATACCTACCTCCACAAACGCACGTAGTAGTAGTAGTAGTAGTAGTAGTAGTAGTAGTTTACTAATAAATCAAAAGAAAACACTTAAAGTTCTTCATAAAACAAACAAAAAAAAAAAACGAAAAAAAAATCAAAATCATATATTTATTTCAAGTTCCTAACAAAATACACACATAAAAAAAAATGAAAAACAAAAACTGTCCCGCAATCGTAAATCCAATTAAAAGGAAATGTTTACATCTAATACACATTCAAAAAAAAAAAAAAAAAAAAAAAAAAAAACGAACCAAAAAACCTAATTCTTCAACTACACCACACTACTACACAACTCCCACCACCAAACATGCCAACCAGAACCTAAAAGAACCCACAGTCCGTCCACCCACCCAGCAATGCAGCCACGCACCCAACACACACACTTTCAACCCAGTGACCCACCTTTCCAGACACGCCCACTCACCCGGCCCGACCTTCACGTGTGTACCCCGGGAAAACCAATGCCAACTTATCTGAAAGACGACCCCCACTACTTTTCCAACGACTTCTTATATTATTTATCCACAGGAGCCGCCGCCGCTACGATTGAACGACCCTTTCCCTATTCGCCGCAAAGGAGCTTTTTTTATTACTCGTGTCTTCCTATATTTCGCTTTTAAGGAGGAGAGGACACAAAAGAGAACATCGTTGCTATTTTAACCCCCACCCCGAGAGCTATTATGAGGCACGTTTCCCAGCTACACTGCCTCCTCCTCCTCCTCCTCCTCCTCCTCCTCCTCCTCCTCCTCACCTCGTACTCTTTGCCTCCATTGCCACCACATTTTCTCCCGTCTCCTTTCCCTTCCTCTTTCTCTCACTTTCTCTACAAAGTAAGTCGCCACACATGCTTTCCCCCCCCTCTCTCTCTCTCTCTCTCTCTCTCTCTCTCTCTCTCTCTCTCTCTCTCTCTCTCTCTCTCTCTCTCTCTTCCTTTATTTTCACCCTTTCCCTCTTGCTCCTGCTCCTCATGCTCCTCGTCCTTTATCTCCTCTTCCTCTTCCTCCTTTTCCTCTTCTTCCTCCTCCTCCTCCTCCTCTTCCTCTTTCTTCAAGTCCGTCCCCACATACACAACCATCCTCCTTTGCCGGGGAGAGAAAATTAGGCTGATGGAAAGGGGGAAAAAAGTCGTGTATATTTTTCCGTGGCAGGCGGCGGCGGTGGCGGTGGCGGCGGCGGTGCATGTCTTCCGAGTCTTGTGTCCGTGTTTTCAGCATCTGAGGAGGCCGGTGGTGCCCTCCTCCGCCTCAGCTTTAAACTGTATGAATGCTGTCGTAACTCCACCCTCCCCGAGATTAGGCGAAGCTAGCTGGCGTCGAGAGCAAAGGAGGACAGGAGGGAGGGAGGGACAGTGGAAGAGAGGAGGAGCCGAGGGGGACTGGGGATCGGTTAAGGGAAGGAGGGGAGGGATGTTAGGGGAATGAAGGGTAGATAGAAAATGAGGACATAAGAGCTAATGGTACGTGGAAAACGGTACAGAGTGGAATGAAATGAGAGAAGGTGAAGGACGTGTTAGGAGCTACAGTAGAGGGTGGTGTGTGTGTGTGTGTGTGTGTAAGGGTAGGTATGTAATAGGGGTGATGAGGAAGAAAGGTTGGTGGTGGACGAAAAAGGCGACGAAGAGAACAACGAACAATAGGAGGAGGAGGAGGAGGAGGAGGAGGAGGAGGAGAGCAGAAGTAAATGGTCATGTTTCTTCCTCCACGAGAAGGTGAGGCCATGTTGGTGTGAGGTCAACTGGGTCGTGATTCTCCCTCCTCCTCCTCCCATCGACCCCTAATATCCCGTCCCCTGCCCTCATTGCTCCCCACCATCACCTATCCATCGACCCCTAACGTCCATCCCCTCGCCTGCCTGCCTTCCTTCCTTCCTTCCTTCCCCTCCTCCCTCACGCACGCCTCCCACCAAAATTCGACTTCGTTACTTCCCCTCACCCCCCGCCACGCACGAGTCCAAAAAAACAACCTCCCTACCCTCCCCATTCGTCCCCTCACAGTTCCAACATACATACCCTCTTCCCCACCACACCAGGCAAAAACCTACAACTCAACTCCTACTGGTCTTCCTCCTCTCCAGCCCCCTCCCCTCAAAACATTCCAGTAATCCATCCCTTCCCCCTTCCTTTGGGCGAAAAATTCTTAGCTCCCCTCACCACGTTTCCTAGACCTCCCCTTCCCCTCACTGCCTCACATGCATGCCTACTAAAACACCCTCGAAAACAGTGAGTAAGCCACCCTTTCCCCTCCTTCAGGAAAAAAAAAAGCTTATTTCCCCCTTCCCCACCACACCCCCAACAACACAAGAGTCCTAAAAAGTCACCCCTTCTTCCTCACCTCCCTTCCTCTCGTCTTTTCCCTCCCTGACACATTCCTGCAAAAAGAATTCTTCGTCTCCACAGCAAAGGTTCTCAGTCTTGCTAAACACCCGCCAGGAGAAGAGGGAGGACCCGAAGGAGGACCCGATGGAGAGGAGGTCGAGGCGGAGGACTGGCTAACGGGGAGAGGGCGCCATGGGAAAGGGAAGGTGAGGAGTGGCTGTGTCAAAGGATAAATGTAACCCCCTCACGGCCTCTCCATGGGTAATGACCAGAGTTCCAAGACAGTGTTATATAATTACCGAAATAGTTTAATCGCGTGCCGAGGCGGAGAGGCGAGGAGAGAGGGAGGGAGGGAGGCAGGGTAGGGTAATGGGTGGCAGGGGTGAGGGGTTGCCTGGGGTGAGGGGACAAGGCAATTTCAACATATAATACGTAATAATAACAATTAGAGTCTTGGTTTTATATGGCTGAAGGGCTTAATGTTCACTTAACGTTAATAGTGACCTTTTGTTGCGCGGCGGGGGAGAGAGAGAGAGAGAGAGAGAGAGAGAGAGAGAGAGAGAGAGAGAGAGAGAGAGAGAGAGAGAGAGAGAGAGAGAGAGAGAGAGAGAGAGAGAGAGAGAGATAAATACATGCAAACACGGGGAAAGATCTAAGTACAAACGAAAACACACGAAAAAAGCCTTACATTACGGCGCGTATACACACACACACACACACACACACTCTCAATGGCCCCACTGGAGTTATCGCTGAGGGCTATGACTGCCAAGGGAACGGGGGAATGGGAGCAGGGATGGGGCAAAACCTGGCAGGGTGGGTCGAGGCGGAACGTGGCGGGTCGGGGCGGGGCGGGGCGGGGAACACAGAAAGGGAAAGGTCTTACCCATGGATGAGGGCGGAGTGGGTGTGAGGGGTGAGGGCGTAGGGGCGTAGCGGGGTGGTGCTGGACGGGCCGCTCCATACTTACCTGCAGGAGAAAGAAAAGAGACAAATTAATTAATGATTTCATTCTTAATTAATTATTGCGTTTTGTACACGCGGTAATTAACTCAAATGTCAACACTGGTGAATGTGTTCCCTTAACATTTCATCGCATTATCTCGTCGACTTACGCGCCACAGGGTGATGAGGTAAGGGTTGTGTCTTCAAGGGTTTGTGACTGGTGACAGTTTAACAAGGATGCACCACTTGAGAATGAAAGAAACATGCATGGTGATGTAAAACTTGTTATCGTCTTTAAGGGTGTGTTTATGAGCGGTGATAATTTAACAAGAATTCTGGACCACTGAAGTAAAAACACTCGTGAAAACTTGACTAATCATCTCTATGGCCTTTGAAAACAATCCCCTACGAGAGAAGAAAGCGTGTAAGAATACCAGCTTACTAGCAAATTAAAAGGTAAACCCTTTCCCTGCCACTAACAAATCCCTTTAAGGAGTAAAAAACAATTAAAATTTCTTTATTAATGACAGTTTTCTATTCTACAAAATTCTTTCAGAGGATGCTTAGACAATTAAGTATGAGAGTTTTATACAGGGAACAGCCCGTGTAGGCCCGATGGCTTCTTGCAGCTTGCCTATTGTTGCGTTAATTACTGATACATGAAGGCATTTGACGTATGAAAAGACATGTTTTACTAATATGGGTCTAGTAGGCAAACAGTGACGCTATAAAGAGAAACATTTTAGGTAAGAAGAGAATAAACAACACTGTAAATACCAAGCATAACCGGCAAATTACTCATAACATTACAAGCCACAAAGACAAAGAACATGATAGTGCACAGTTTCGCTCGTCTCACTGTGCCACACGAGAGTAATTGTTTCCTCTTAAGTACCACTGCGTAGTTCACTGTTACACAAGTCATCATATACTGCCGCAATTTGTGTCGTTTCTATTTTTAGAGGATCAATTAGAATGTTGTGCGTGGCTGTTACGTTAGGTAAGATTAGTATAAAAAACGCAAAAGTAATGACTCGTGATGCATATGATTTGGTTTACGAGAGAAAAAAATATTCGTCTGCCACACTGAGACGGTCATGACTCTGCAAATTAATCCTACACATAAAAAGTGAAAAAAAAAGTTAGTGACATGACTTTACCAAGACTGACGCGAAGGAAAAAAAAAAAAAACACACAGACGCAGACACACACAGACACACATAAACAACACTACAAACAGCCCTGCAAATAGCACAAAACAATGCCGAGATCCAGGTGAAGTTAAACACGCCTCGCAAAAATTGCCTTCATCAAGCCGTCGTTGCCTCGTTACCAACAAGAAGCAAACACGCATAATGATTTCAATGTTATCACTGCCGCGTTATTTCTCAAGAATGCATGCACCACAGCCACACACACACTCACACACACACACACAGGAAATAACTATTCAACAATAACGACAACCATAATATCAGCCAGTGTTACTATTACTGCTGCTGCTTCTTCTTGTCGTTGTCGTTGTTGTTGGTGGTGGTGGTGGTGGTTGTTGTTGTTATTAGTTGTTATTGCTGGTATGGGTACTGCTGCTATTATTACTGCTGCTATTACTACTACTACTACTACTACTACTTATGCTAATACTACAATGACTTATTATCACTACCACCTACACAGGCAAAATATTACCATCTTCATACTATAACTACTACTAATCTCAACTACAACCACCACCACCACCACCACTACTGCTACTACTACTACTACTACTAAAATCACTACTATATCACCATTACTAACAACTATTATTGCTTGAGACTAACATATATAACTATTATCATTATCATCACCACCACCACCACCACCACAGATAACAATAACACCGTAACAACAGCCGCAATAACTCGTGTGCTGGTCTTGTATGAATAAAACATACCGGGACCTCAAATGTACAGCACTACATCCCTATATAATAAGTCTGCTGCCTCTCCTAACGCCTCCCCGGGGACTAGTGAGGGTCGCGACTAGCTTACCACTGTCTCCCTTCATTCTCTCTACCTGGTGATGGCCACTGACCTGACGCCGCCGAGTGTGAAGAGTGGTGGGAACTGAACAGGGAGGTGTGTGTGTGTGTGTGTGTGTGCGTATGACAGAAGGAAGGAAAAGAGTAAAGGTAGGATACAGAAGAGTTAGAAGAACTGTTTGTCTCTCTCACGGAAGGGAAGAAAGGAGGTAAGAGGAGAGAAGTGGAGGATAAAGAGGAGGAAGGAGAAGTTTGTCTTATAGAAGCAAAGGAGGGAGATAAGAGGAGGAAAAGGTAGTGGGAGAATGCGAGGATGGGAAGAAAGAGAAGGGAAGAGAGAGAGACAAGGGAGAGTAGTACGTGGTATAGGGGGAGGAAGGTAATCGAGGCAGATGGAGGACAGGGAAGGGACGGAAGGAGATGGGACGAAGGACTGGGAAAATGATTCGTTTCAGGTGGTTCATTCAAGTGGTTCGTGATTCCTGAAGCTGTCCCGTTAGTGTCAATAGTTACTTAGATGGTTGAACCCTACTCGTGATAGTTCGTGCAGTGGCGCCATCTGTACTGAACACACAAAGACGGTAATGAAGTGGATAAAGGGAGCAAATGACCTTTAGATTTTAGACTTATGACTCTTTTATTCCCTATTTATTGATTTATTTAAAGAGGCAGCGAAATGTCTTTTTTTTTTTCCAATCTTTTCTTTTTTGTCCCAGTGACCGAGTTCATTCATTCATAAAAAAAAAAAAAAAACAATCATCACATTACTACACCATTACACCACTACACTACAAAGACGAGATACAGAGTAAAAAAAATAAGTATGACAAAAAAAAAAAAAACGCTTACCTTCTTCTCTTTTCGTACATAAACACTTATCTCTCAACGTAAAATAATAATTAAATATACTAAATACATATATAAAAATAATTGATAAAAAAAAAAAAATACGCAGAGCAGAGAACAAAGAACAAATAACAAAGAAAATGAAGCAACACTGATAGGAGGCACTAAAATAAAACAAGGCTAAGTACTGGACATGATAAGGATGTAACGACTCTCTCTCTCTCTCTCTCTCTCTCTCTCTCTCTCTCTCTCTCTCTTCGGGCAATTTAAGGAGTAATCAGCCTTGTTATCGGTAGTTTTCCTTATCTAGCCTCTATGTACTGGTCGCCTGGACGCCCCTGCCTGCCATTTGGGTAATTCGCTTGTTAGTTGTCCGTCCGCTGAGTAGCATTACGTCAAGGTGAGTGTGTACTTGTATTTTTCGTAATGGTTTTAGTGGTAGTAGTAGTAGTAGTAGTAGTAGTAGTAGTAGTAAAATGATGATGATGATGATGATGATGATGATGATGATGATGATGATGATGATGATAAGGAGGAGGAGGAGGAGGATAGAAGACAGACAAACAGACAGACAGACAGATAGGCAGACAGATACAGATACAGACACAGACAAAAGGAGAGAAAGAAGGAAAGAAAGAAATTAAAGAAAATAAAAGATAACGAAAAAAACGAAAGAACAGACATGAAACCGAACGAAGAAAATAGAAGAATTGAGAAAACAGATGGAAAGATATAAAAAAAACACAAAGAAAAGAAAGAAGGAAAAGAAGAAAGATATAAAGAAAAAAAATAATAGAAAACAACGAAAGAACTCCAGCAAATCAAACTGTCTTTTCCTTTCCTCCTCCCAAGGGTGGTGGTGGTGGAGGAGGAGGAGGTGGTGGTGGTGGTGGTGATGATGAGAGCCAAGTATCGTGCAATGATGAGTGATTAAGGGAGGTTGACAGGGAGACCAACACGCTACCTCGACCCTACTCACAAATTACCCATCATCCTCCCACCCCACAGTACCTACTTCCTATAACCTACTTACCGTCCTTCACCCTCTACCTTACCCTGCCTACTTACCTACCTACCTCACTCCTACTTACCTGTCGATTTACCTTTTCAGTACTCGGTTTTTTTTTTTTTTTTTTTTTTTTTTTACCTTATCGTCTAAGTATAAGTGATGGTGTGAATTTAAATTTGGTAGTTCAATGCTATATTTATTTATTTATTTATTTCATTTTATTCTATTTTATTTTTTTGTGTGTGGTACAGAAAAAAAAGATTGTGAGTTTAATGAGCAATAACAATAAAAAGAAAGTGGTAATTTTTCAACGTGGTCAGGAGTCCGGCAGAGGGGGAAAAAGAAGGGGAAAAAAAAAGTAAAAAAAAAAAATGCCGCTTCCCAAAAAAAAGAAAGTTAAGGAAGAATACATAAAGAAAAAAAAAGATCAATTTAGTTCCAGAGGTCTCGTCATATTGCTCTCTGATACAGTTCCCAACAACAAAACTATGAAAGGATATAAAAAAAAAATAAATAAATAAATATCGATGTACGGAGTTTTGAAGGTGTGTTGATACTCTTTTTCTTCAACCGATCAACTCGAGGCAAGGCAAAAAAAAACGGCATCAAAATCTGAATCTGGGTGGAAAGGAAGAAGCAACGCGGGGCAGACTCTCGGCGACTAGCGCAGGGCGGCACTCGTAGGTTCGGAGGAGGCGCAATAACACGGGCGGCACGTCGGGCTGGTTGACTCCTCCATTACTCAGGCGCAGGACTTTAGCTTTAAGAGACAAGACAACTCCCTGATGGTGTCGCTTCCAGATATAGATGGCCGGTCCGCACTACACGTGACAACCGCCCCACTGAAATATATATTGATTCCAGACTCTTCCCATTCCTAGAAGCGAAGAACCAGTCACTCTTTGTCCTCCGCGGCGGTGGTGATCCTCTGAGCCTCCACTATTTTTAATTAAAGGATTCATGAGTGCGTCACGGTGGCCGGAGATTTTGACATCGAGGAACTTCAAGGAGATATAAGGATCCCTCATTTGTTTTCCTTTTCCAACAGTCATATCCCCTTTCTTCCTTCCTGTAGTTTCCTTTGCCTCTGAATTCAATAACTCGCATATAAAATGGAAAAAAAGGAGTAAAATCAATATAAGCATCCCTCATCTTTCCCATTTATGAACATCCATCCTTCTTTCCTTCCTATATTTCTTTCCCTGGCCTACAATTTTAAAATTGCACTGGATCCTTGTAATTCTCGTGCATAATAAGAAGGTGAAGTAAAGTCAGTCTCAAGTCGGAGGTATTCACGTTCTAGATGAGGATTCACTGGCTAATGTGGCTTCAGGTATAACACCACACTGCACAATTCTTATATTTATATAGGGAAGGTAAAGTAACACTAATTTCAAGTTGGAGGTATTCGCTACATTTATAAGAGGACTAAGCTAAAAAAATAACTGTATCGTTACCTGAAATATATATTTGTACTTCAACCTACGATTTCCTAACCCCCTCTCGTAGTTAAGCACGTGAATCATTAGTGAACATAAGTGAAGAAATAAATAAAAAAAAAAAAAGGAAAAGACAAACAGCTAAGTAAGAGCGTGAACCAGTACTCCACGACGCCGCTGAAGACAAATAAAGACATAACAAGAAGATAAAAGCCAGGGAAAGACGTGAAAAAAAGACCATCACAACATATTAAGGGTGTTCATAAGACGGAGTGCGAGGCGAGACTGGGGTGGCCTGGCAATGTGTAGAGAAGGGATGAAGAGCACGTGGGGGCGAGGATGTAGGAGAGGCACCCACCAGCCAGAAGACCTAAGAGAGGGTTAATGGACGCAGGCTGGTGGGGTGTAACAGAAAATGCACAAGACAGAAGGGTAAGGGAGGGTGGTTTGCTATGGCGGTCCTTAGCAAGAATAGCAAAAAGAGAAGTTAAAAGTTAATCTGGTGCGTGTATAGCTGAGGCTTTACTTCATGTATTAGGTATATATGTATGTATTAGTGTATGCGTATAAGTTTAGATCTTATACATTTAAATTAAAAGGCAGCTCATGAGGATTTATTTATACAGTACGTGCAATACGATACCAAAGCAGTTGCATGATGTAGCCTTTATGTTCCCTTATTCAGCCAAACTCTCAATGCCTCAGTCAACTCACACTATTCCTCTAAGTACCCCTACACTCCCTCACCCACGCACCATGACACTTCCTTACTCAACCACCCTCGCAACTTTATTTTCCACTCTGATACTCTCACATTCTTTCATAAATAACAACATACTAAAAGAAGAAGAGAAAAAAAAGAATCGTGTAGTTCTTAAAAGTAGGTAAAACCAATATCGCTTTTTTCGTCCCCGTTCCAACAAGCTCTCGTTGCCTCGACACTACTGACTGGGGGTGGGAACGAAGGAAGAAGGAGGAGGAGAAGGGGAGAATGGAGGGGTCATTAAGGGGGAGGGGAGGTTGAGTTATCTTTCAAGTTCCTCAACTCCTGTGGATGTGAAAGAGATTTAATTTCAGGACCGAGAGAAAACTGAGCAGCTGTGACCTCGCTGTTAAGACTGACAGATGACGCCTCTCTCCTTCCCGCGGCGAGCGCTGTGTGAACTTTTGTCGGACGCGGCGGGGAAAATTTACTGAATCACGCCTGTCACGCTCTGCCAGATGAAGCTATATATTTATTTCCTTTTTTTTCATAAGAAGTGTGTGTCTTCTTGGGAAACCGTATCCTCAGTAAGAAACGAAGGACCAGTGGGGTAAAAAATAGTATCTTTATTGTAGGGTCCAGAGGTTTCGACATCATTCCCCGTGATATCATTAATGGTTACAAGTTAGGGAAAGATTTCTTGGAGTAAATACTATGCAACACTAAAAACAATAACTAACCTTAACAGACATTAACATTTACAGGGTTTAAAATGATGATAAAGGAGAAATGATGTTTAGGTTAATGGGATAAGACAAGTATATGGAGTTGAGTTTATTCCCGACAGGTTTCGCCTACAGCTTCTTTAAGGGAACTCCATACACTTGTTTTTTCCTCCCACCTCCCCCCTCCAACTTGTCCATGTCTGAATAATAATAATAATAATAATAATAATAATAATAATAATAATAATAATAATAATAATAATAATAATAATAATAATAACAAGAACAATAATAATAATAATTCCGATGCTAATGATGTAGTACATATCAATGACATTTATAATGTTGTTTACCGGAAAAAAAAGTTTCGTCTGTTACAGAGAGATGGATGTTATTCTATAATAATATCCACGTTCTCTCTCTCTCTCTCTCTCTCTCTCTCTCTCTCTCTCTCTCTCTCTCTCTCTCTCTCTCTCTCTCTCTGGAAATACGTAGGTTATGTTTTATATAGGTGCCACGTTTAGGTCTGATGGCTTCTTGCACATTTCCTTGTTTTCTTATATTATGCTCTCTCTCTCTCTCTCTCTCTCTCTCTCTCTCTCTCTCTCTCTCTCTCTCTCTCTCTCTCTCTCTCTCTCTCTCTCTCTCTCTCTGCGCCGAAGAAGTAAGTGGAGGTCTAGTGGCTAGGAAAGATGTTATCGGCAGAAATGGACGAGATGAAAGAGAAGGAGAAAGGCTCAGTACGTTACCTGTAAATACAAACTAATTATGCAGGAAGGTTTTGACGGTATTCCTCACCTGGGCCGCCCGCCGCTCCACTGTATACGTTAAGTACACCTTTATCAGCTAATCGATAACCCGTGCGCCGTAAAGAAGCTTGTATGCCTCTCTTATTCTTCCTTATCTGGTCATATACTTCGCGGCAATAACCTTACCATACGTGTACATAAAACGTTTTCCTTTCTAGTATTTGTAAGTAATTTCTTTTCTCACTCTCTTGAACTATCACGTCGTCATCAGTGTTGTATTGCTGGAATGCGGATAACAATGAAGTTTGTTTGAATGTTATAGCTGTACGTATTTTGTTGTAAGTGTTTTAATAAGGCTCCTGTTCCTGTCTTCTTAGAACAAGTAAGGCCCGGTACGTTTCTCATGTCTGTTGATGAATGACTGGAAATCAACAGTGAAATAGAGATATATAAGGAGAGAGAGAGAGAGAGAGAGAGAGAGAGAGAGAGAGAGAGAGAGAGAGAGAGAGAGAGAGAGAGAGAGAGAGAGAGAGAGAGAGAGAGAGAGAGAGAGAGAGAGAGAGAGAGAGAGAGAGAGAGAGAGAGAGAGAGAGAGAGAGAGAGAGAGAAGATGAAGAAAAAACCCGATGCAATTTTCCATTCTGGAGTCGACCTGATACCGGGCTATTGAAACACCAAGTCCCGGGGAAGACGCCTGACTGTACCCGCAGCCTTCAGGGACCCGATCTGCCGGATGGGTCGCCTTTATTCCGTCCCATGTGTCTCCCTCTCTCTCTCTCCCTTCGTGGCATAACGTCAGGACTTCACTGTGGACTCGAGGTCAGAGGTCATCACATCCCGGCAGTCACGATGGATTTATTGTTGCGATGGATGGCAAGGAATAAAGGGGTGAATGGGGAGGGGCAGGGAATGGCTGGATGGACTCTGCTGTGTGTGTGTGTGTGTGTGTGTGTGTGTGTGTGTGTGTGTGTTAGGGGATGAGATGGGGAGGAGAAGGAATGGGTTACTGTGTCCGTCATGTTATCAGGAAGGACCAACGAAGCACCACAATTGTAGATAACCTTGTCCCCAATGTGTCCTCTCGTCGTCTTGTTCCCTGGCTGGCCGGTTGGCTGGCTGGCTGGATACACACACACACACACACAGTTTCTCTCTCTCTCTCTCTCTCTCTCTCTCTCTCTCTCTCTCTCTCTCTCTCTCTCTCTCTCTCTCTCTCTCTCTCTCTCTCTCTCTCTCGGACCCACAAAGTACCCTAATACCCGTGTTTTAAATCCATACGATGCTCATTTTTACGACACAACGAGCCTGCAACTTGACATTATGTATGACAAGAGCACACAGGATACAGTATCACTAAACAACGTCTTCTCACGTCAATGACACCCTCCGTAACCTTTGGCGCACATGCGAGACACACGATAAGGGAACGGGTCCCCACAAAAAGACTAGCCACTACAGACACCACTGGCCCACCTTCCCTCCGTCACCACTCCCAGCGCACCCTTCATTTCAGCAACGTAAAGTCTTGGTCAATAATCCAGCGGCACACTATACCCACCCGTCATTGTGTTTAACGCCATTCTCTACCCTCCAAGTGTTTTTTTCCGATTTCCTCCCCAGAAGTGAGTGATTTTCGCTATATCATATGACTTAAGATTGTGGGGAACAGCGGGGATTAATGCGGCTGGTTACTCGTTTTCTGCCGGCCACGACCTTCCTACGCCACGCCACTGTACTGTGCTACACTGCCTACCGCCACCACCTAACCTCGTGAAGCGCCTGTGAGCTGCACGAAACACTCACGCGACACAATACACACACACACACACACACACACACACACGTATATACCCTCCCCTCACACACACACACGCATACACACACACAACGCACGCACACACACAAAACTACCTGTAAATGAGTGCCAATCGGGATCATTAGGCAGGTAAGGAAGGCTGCCACAATTTACGGATTAATCATGCGAGAGAGTCAGGCTGAGGGAGGAGGAGGAGGAGGAGGAGGAGGAGGAGGAGGAGGACGTAGAAGGACGACGACTACGAGGAGGAGGAGCAGGAGGACGGGGAGGACGAAGGAGGAGGATCGATGCGTGGACAGCCGCCCAACTAACCGCCGGGATAATCACCACACCCCTTGCTGCCCTCGACTCCCAAGACCCCGAAGCTAAAAGTCATATCACGGTAGGCTGTTAATTACACCTGCCGGAGAGTGATTACAAGGCCAGGTGGGGGAGAGGTGTGGATGGTGCGGATGTCCAGATGGTGGAGGGGCGCGGTAGCTACAGGAGGGGAGGGGAGGGAGGGGAAAAGGAAGAGAAGGAGCAGAGGTTGGAGACAACTTGATTCCCCCTCCCGGCGTCGCGAGCCATGCAATCAAGGCTGGAGGGCGAGAGAGGCGGTGGTCGTGCAGGCAATCAGGTAAAAACGCTCAGGAGAAACGGAAGGGAAGGGAAGGAGGGACGGAGGGACGCACGGAGGGATATTGGGAGGGAGGGACGCAGCGAAGAGAAAGGAGTCAGATGGATGGATGGATGGATGGGAGAGAGAGAGAGAGAGAGAGAGAGAGAGAGAGAGAGAGAGAGAGAGAGAGAGAGAGAGAGAGAGAGAGAGAGAGAGAGAGAGAGAGAGAGAGAGAGAGAGAGAGAGAGAGAGAGAGAGAGAGAGAGAGAGAGAGAAATATATATATAAAGAAAAGTAGAGGAAGAGAAGAAACACTGACAGAAAACAATGAATAACAGATGGAGGAAGAAAAGAAAGAAAATACGATACAAAAAAAGCAAAAGAAAAAGAAAAAAAAGAAGAAAGAAGGAAAGATAGAGTCAGACAGGACAGAAGCAGAAAGACATAAACACACACAGAATATGAGGAGAACGAGAAAGGAAATGAAAGGCAAGGAGCAGGAAGAATCAAAGAGGAGGAGGAGGAGGAGGGACACAGGGGGAGACAAAGACAGAAGGGAGACAGGTTAGGCGAGGAAGGAAAGTAGGAGGGTGGACAGACACAGACAGACAGACAGACAGACAGACAGACAGACAGACAGAAGGGAGGGAACTGGGAGGCTAGGCAAGAAGGGGTGGCGGGTTCCATGATACTGGCTGCTGGAGTTTGCATGACCGAGCCCACCTGACAATGACCACGAAGGGAGGCCGCCATGGTGTCCCACGCGCCCCAACCTTCTCTAATGAGCAGCTATTCTCGGCCTGCTGGAAGAGTGAGGCGGACACAGGCGAGTATAGAGAACAGGAGAGACAGGAGAGGTAGGAGAGGGAGGAGACAAGGGATGAAGGAACACGGAGGAAGTGAGGAGGAGGAGGAGGAGGAGGACAAAAAAAAGGAAATTGTTGTTGCTAGAGCTGAGTAGGCAAAGAAGATACGAGATGATGATGATGATGATGATGATGGTGATGGTGATGATGTCAGGACAACTACAACAACGATGAAGATGATGACGATGACGACTGAAGAAGAAGAAAAAGAAGAAAACGAACAAGAACAGGAACTAACAAGAAAACTGAGGAAGTAAAGAAGCAAAAGGAGGAGGAGCAACTGCAGGAAGAACAGAGAGAAGAAAACTCATGCCGTGAGGAACAAAATAAAACGTAATAACAGAGAGAGAGAGAGAGAGAGAGAGAGAGAGAGAGAGAGAGAGAGAGAGAGAGAGAGAGAGAGAGAGAGAGAGAGAGAGAGAGAGAGAGAGAGAGAGAGAGAGAGAGACCCGAACCGAGCAAAACTGACCAAAATGTTGCACGAAAGGGGCGAAAAAAAGAAAAGGTAGAAATCTTATGTGGTGGGAGAGGCGAAGCGAGGTGAGAGGAAGCGAGAGAAGGAAAGGCGAGGGAATGGGAGCAGCCGGCCACCATCCCCACATAAACGCAGTGTGACATCGAGAAACCACCGTCGGATCCGCGGTAAACAAGACACACCACCCAATAACCACTCGCCTGAATCCGCCACCACCACCACCACCACCACCAGGAGCAATGTCACATAAAGGAGCCTAAGTCGCCCTCACGCCTTCCTGTATTTCCCGAAGACTCGCTGGATTCAAAAGGAAGAAAGAAAGAAAAAGTCGTGTCGGGTCAAGGTGCCGTGTGTGTGTGTGTGTGTGTGTGTGTGTGTGTGTGTGTGTGTGTGTGTGTGTGTGTGTGTGTGTGTGTGTGTAACAGTGCAGGTGGCGGGAGCTCAGCTAACACTCCACAACATCTGAAAACACTCCCATACTTCTCACCACCACCAACAAGCAGAAGAAAACTCAGACACCAATAACACTAAAGAAAAATAACACAAAACAAAACACCCAAACACACACACACACACACACACAAACAAACATTCACCACGCAAAAAAAAAACGAGGTAGACAGGCAAGTATGTAGATAGACAGGCAAGCAGGTAGGTAGGTAGGTAGGCATGTAGGTTTGTAGGTAGGTAGGTAGGTAGGCCGAGGAAACAGAGCAATGAGGACCCGTGCATATAGTTCTCGTCTTTCATCCGCAGGCGTCGTTAGGGTGATGTTCCGCGCCGCCGGTGGACCAAGAGGTGACGGTAATAGGGATGAGGATATGAAGCGCCGCTCAACACACCCCGCTGCCTGTCGACGGCGGGCACCAGGTACCGTCGACGCACCGCTCTGTAATTATTTCTCTTTCCCGCTTGCCACCGAGTGCGAGACGGAGAGAGAGAGGCAGAGACAAAGACAGAGAGAGAGAGAGAGAGAGAGAGAGAGAGAGAGAGAGAGAGAGAGAGAGAGAGAGAGAGAGAGAGAGAGAGAGAGAGAGAGAGAGAGAGAGAGAGAGAGAGAGACTCCCTCCCTTAATGTTCTCCCCCTCTCACTTCGATGAAATGAAGACGATAAAAAATTGCACTTGATGACACGCGCATTGGTTCTTTTATACGAGTGTCTTTAATATTTTTCCACGAGAGGACAATTTTCCCCGGGCGCTGCTGTACTAAACTCTCACAAAAGTCGGTCAATTGACTTCATGAGGACAATCTGGGCCGCTTTTCCTCCTCGTAAACCTCAGACTCACACAAGCCAAGTCTCCACCACCACCATCACCACCACCACTACCACCACCACCATCACCACTACCATCACTACTCTCTGCCCGCCGCCTAATACCTCCCTGTCTTGTTGTTGTTTTTTTTTTTTTTTTCATTTTTTCAAGGATCAAAATAAAAATCTGAGGTGAGTAAGCTGCATTTTGCTGTAATTGTACTTCTTTTCCTTCGCCTTTCTACCTTTCTCCTTTCTATTTATGTATTTCTTCCCTTTTTTCCTCGTCCACTGTACTCCTTCTCCATTTCTGTATTTCTACTTTCATTTCTCCTCTGCTCTCTTCTTTTCCCTTAATATTTTTCATTTATGTATATTTTTTTTCTTTTTAAATATGTTTTCCTCCCAGTTTTTCTTTATTTTTTTCGTATTTCTACCTTCATTCCTTCTCCACGCTACTTTTATCTCCCAACTTCTGTATTTCTTTTTCTAATTCTTTTCCATTCTCCTTTCTCCTCCCCTGCACTGCTCTCCGCCTTCCCCGTTCTCATTACTGCCAAACTCATATCTGTTACCATAACCAATCAAAGAGATAAAATAAATAGTTTTACTCTTACCACTCTTCTCTCCTCTCCCCATTTTCACTGCGTATTTCACTCATTCCGTTCTGTTCTTATTATCGTCACCTCCTATCCTTATTATTCTGTTTTTGATTTTCTCTTCTTCCTGAGACCTAAACGGCATAAAGGAAAAAAAAAAAAGGAATTTAGACACGTGAAAATAAGTTAATCTTTTTTTTCTGTTTGGCTTCGATTTTTTTGGGGAACCGAGAAGTAAAGCGAGTATTTTTTTTTCCAATTTATTTATTTTTCATTCCTTGCCTAGTCTCCTTGAC
>NC_087177.1:10889308-10956808 GCF_035594125.1 Scylla paramamosain
GAGAGAGAGAGAGAGAGAGAGAGAGAGAGAGAGAGAGAGAGAGAGAGAGAGAGAGAGAGAGAGAGAGAGAGAGAGAGAGAGAGAGAGAGAGAGAGAGAGAATAAAAATACAAAATAAAACAAACACAGACACACACACACATGCAACTGGAATAAAACATATGATCATCCATAATATATTATTTGCATTGTTTGTTTTATTCTCTCTCTCTCTCTCTCTCTCTCTCTCTCTCTCTCTCTCTCTCTCTCTCTCTCTCTCTCTCTCTCTCTCTCTCTCTCTCTCTCTCATTCTTTTCTTTGCCTTTATCACACACTGCTCTTTTATCCTTATTACCTCACCATTCTCTTCTCATTCTTTCCTCCTCCTCCTCTTCCTCCTCCTCCCAATCTTCCTCCTCCTCCTACTCCTCCATATAAACGAGCCTCTTTTTTTTTTTTTCTCTCCCAGGCTCCCCACCATCCACGTCTTTTCAATTCTTGATCATTTCCATTTTGATGTTCTTTATTACGAGAGAGAGAGAGAGAGAGAGAGAGAGAGAGAGAGAGAGAGAGAGAGAGAGAGAGAGAGAGAGAGAGAGAGAGAGAGAGAGAAATATGGCGAAACTAAAGAGACAAATGGAAAATAAATGTCATGACAAGAAAATAATACACACGTAACTTGAGGACAAAATACAAGAAGAAGCCGAGATACAGACTGACAGACAAACAAATATTCAGACACACGAACAGACAGACTCTAGTGGTCGGGTATGGAAAGCCTTGCGAGAGAGAGAAACAGACAAGGGACGTGAGAATTACTAGACCGTGTGTGTGTGTGTGTGTGTGTGTGTGTGTGTGTGTGTGTGTGTGTGTGTGTGTGTGTGTGTGTGTGTGTGTGTGTGTGTGTGTGTGTGTGTGTGTGTGTGTGTGTGTGAATTTCAGTGTGTGCTCAGGAAAATAAATAAATAAAAGAGTATTGTAATTTTGTGGTATTCTGTCGTTCCCTGGTGTATTTATTGATTGTATCTTGTTGTTGTTGATGTTGTTACCAGTGTTGGAAACGGTGATGCTAGTTGTTTGAAAGTACAGCGAGTTACATACATGCGAATGGCGGTTAGAGTGGTTATAATAATTGGGGGTGTTATGATTGTATTGGTGGTAATGGTGGTGGTGACTTCGGCGGCGAAGGTGAGGATAACAACGTTTGTATTGCACGATGGTGAGGAACAGGAAGCAACAACAAAAACAACAAAAACAACAACAACAAATATCACGTGCGGTAACCAAAATAAAAGCACTTCCGGTTAATTAAATAAGTTTTTTTCCTTGACCTTTGGAAGTTTTCCCGTTGTGACCTTGCTTATAGAACACACGAGGCGAGTAAATTACAATTATCTCTACAAAATATATTACAACGACTGAAGGTCTGGAAAAATATGAAGTAATATCACAACAAACTAAGATAAATACTTGATAATGAATGTAGTAAGGTTTGTACTTACTCTCTCTCTCTCTCTCTCTCTCTCTCTCTCTCTCTCTCTCTCTCTCTCTCTCTCTCTCTCTCTCTCTCTCTCTCTCTCTCTCTCTCTCTCTCTCTCTCTCTCTCTCTCTCTCTCTCTCTCTCTCTCTCTGGAAAGTTACCCTAGAGACACAAAAGATGCGTTGTTCTACCCTTCAGTCCTCAACTATTTCTTTTATTCCCTCTTATTTTTCCCCTCCTAAGTTTCAATACCTTGTGGGGACACTCGACCTTGGTCCTCCAACACTGCCTCTCCTCTCCTCCTCTACCTTCACCAACTTCATCACCACTAACCTCAACTCTTACTTAACTTATTAATACTTCTACTACTACTACTACTACTACTACTACTACTACTACTACGACTCTGCCTCTTTGTTATTCCCTTCACAACTACCTCCGTTTTCACTCCTCCATCTACTTTTTTTTTCTCTCTTTCTCTTCTTTTCTTTAGCTTTATTCCTCTCCCTCTCCTCCCATTCACTCAACTAGTCTTTCATCCACCTCTATCCCTTTCACTCTCCCTCAAGCCTCTCACAGTATTATTAGTTAGTCCCCACTCTCACCACTCTTTTTTACTCCTCTTTCTCACTCTCTCTCACTAGACACACACACACACACACAAAGACTTAAATTCTCTTTCTCCCAATTTTCCTGCCACTTCATCTTTCCTCCCTTTCTCTACCAAATCCCCTTCCCTCCTTTCTCTCCCCTCTTATCCCTCTCCCCCTCATCTCCTCAGCATCTGAAAACCCCTGTGGAAAAGTAGTGTTAAGTGGGTTAAGAAGTAATGTGAGGGTAGAAGAGGTGAAAGGGGAGCAGGAGGAAAAGGAGGGGGAAGAGGAGGAGGAGGAAGGGAAAGGTTGGTGGTGCGAATGGTTAAAATGTAAATTGACACAGAGGTGAATAAAAAATGAATTACTGAGGGGAAATGAGAAAATATATAACACAGGCAGACCTAAAAGTGAAAATAAATGAAAAAAATGAATGGAAGAAAAAATGTTATGTTGGAATGAATGTTAAAGAGGGATAAAGTCCGGGAGCTTTTTTTATAATTAACGTTAATAGAGGGGGAAAAGCTATTGAATAAAAACATTGATGTGAAAAATACAAATAAGAGGAAATTATTAACGGCAGAGAGAGAGAGAGAGAGAGAGAGAGAGAGAGAGAGAGAGAGAGAGAGAGAGAGAGAGAGAGAGAGAGAGAGAGAGAGAGAGAGAGAATCAGACGGCTAGATAGACAGATGCGAAAAAAAAGACAGACAGACAGACAAAAACAAACACAAATAAAACAACTAAAAACCGAAAGATGGAGAATATGAAGAGGATAACGGAGAGAGAGAGAGAGAGAGAGAGAGAGAGAGAGAGAGAGAGAGAGAGAGAGAGAGAGAGAGAGAGAGAGAGAGAGAGAGAGATGAAAAAGGAGGATGTCACTAAACTCGGCTAAGTGAGGAGTGGACGTGACCCGCGTACCGCCGCGAGGGGTGGAGAGAGAACATTATTTTTACACCCTACTACACTCCCTCCTTGTACACAATGCCACGGACACACTTACTCCCTACAGCCACCCACCTACCCACCCACACACCCAGTCACTTTATCTATCTTTTTTTTTTTTACACAAGTTCAACACACACACACACACACACACACACACACGTCTCTCCTCCACCTGCCCCAACGCACTTCTGTTCCTGTTATCACTCATCACCATTTACTAATCTAGCAACATACACTCCAGTCCCCGCAAAGTTAAATAGCGCACCTTTTTTTAAGCCTGACTAGTACGCTTAACCATACAGCACTTTTGCTATGCTTCACTTTTGTAGTATACTGAATAATTTTACTCTTCCTATTATTATATCTACCTTTACTTAACTGAATGCGCCTAAACCATCGTAACTTAAACTGTAAATAAGATAGGTACTATACACTTCACATCCTACGGCACACCTTCCTAATATACTTGACTAGCTTTCCATTACCTATAGTACACTTTACATAGACCTTGACTGCACCTGTACTCCTCAACATTACACGCACCAAACTTTATTATTCACATTACTTTTTTTTCTGTGTTCTGTTCATAAATTCTAACATCAAGGCTGCATGTATCTAGTTAAGCACAAAGCACGAGCCACACCCTGCCTGCCTACACACACCCTGGCTAACCCCTTCCACTGCTTTAGTCACCCCCTCCTTAACATTCAGAGCACTGTGTAAAACTTGCATGGACGCAGAAAAGAAGAGAGACATAATGAGAAGCTGGTACTGCCTCCTCTAGTCTTCAGAACCAAGAGAATACCAGATTAATTAAAAAAAAAAGAAAAAAAGATGTATAGCAATTGAAAACAAGCGAGTAGAAGTGAAAGATACAGAAAAGAGACAAAATAGGAGGTTGCTATAACATTTTCTGGTCTAGAAAGCTGAGATTCTAGTATGTCTAAAAAATAATAATGCGTAATAATGGAAAATAAAGCATGTAGTAGTGAAATAATTAACCTACACTTGCATGGGCACAGAGGAGAAAAGACAAAGAGAGAGAGAGTCACCTCCACTCTAGAGAAACAAGAAAATATTCCTGTATTAGTCTAAAAAAAAAGTGATGCGTAATAATGTAAAAGAAGTGTGTAGTAGTGAAAGGGTTAAGCTACACAGGGCCACCCACTCCCTGGTCCTGCTACACCTGGGAGCCACACCCTGACCACACCCCGCCGCTCACTTGGGCTGAGTGAAGCAAATGCAAGCAGAGGAATTGAAGGGAAATTGCATTATCCATGGCTGAGAGTTAAGCTGGGTGATGAAACACTGGATTTTTATCTTTCAATCACTCACTCATTCCTCTCTCGCTCACTCTCTCATTCACTCACTCACCAGTGCACTCACTCATTCACTATTTTGTGCTCTACTTAGTCACTTGCTCTTCCCTTTACTTCATGTTTTTCCGTCCTTCTCTCCCTTTTGTTTTCCCTCATGTACTGTTTTCCCTCATTCACTCTCTTCACTTCACTCATTCACTCTAACTTACCTCCCTTCCTCCTTTACTTTCCCTACACAACTCACCTCATTCACTAATTCACTCACTCCCTCAACTCACTCATTGTCCCATTAACTCGCAGATCCCATTCTCCTCCTCTCTGTCTGTACCTCCTTCCATCCCTTTATCCACTCTCCTCCATCCCTCTTCTCCGTCTCAGCTCTGCCTTCTATTAACGCAAGATATATTGGAGTCGTACACTTCCTCCTTCCCTGGTGTCTAAAGGGCGGAGACGAGTGACTGGCGCCGGCGAAGAGTGGCAGCGAGGAAGGACGTGCTAGGAAATGGGTGACGCTGACGGCTGACTGCGACGAGTGAGTGTGGGAAGGGAAGATGGTAACAGTGACGGGTAATGGATCGCTTGTGGCCTTCGACTTCTTTCTCTTCTTTCACTTTTCTTCGACCGTCTGTGTGTGTGTGTGTGTGTGTGTGTGTGTGTGTGTGTGTGTGTGTGTGTGTGTGTGTGTGTGTGTGTGTGTGTGTGTGTGTGTGTGTGTGTGTGTGTGTGTGTGTGTGTGTGTGTGTGTGCGCAATATCTCGCGTGTATACTCGAACTGAATGCATGAAAGTATGTGAGTAACCTTGGAGTGACTTTCATAAGCATGTATACGAATGTATGTATACTTGCACGCACACGCGCGCTTGCGAGCAGGCGCGCTTGCGCTTGCGCACACACACACACTGAGGCACAGGGAGGCATACACATGCACACAGGATACATGCAAACACACACACTTTCCTTTTACTCTAGTCAATCTCCTTCAAAATTATAGCCGATTTATTCTTAATTTTCGAACCACATTCAAGAACATTATCTTCATGACACACACACAAACACACACACACACACACACACACACACACACACACACACACACACACACACACAAAATCACACTCCATAAAAAAAAAAAAATCCCGACAACAAAAGTTAGCAGCATGCACAAGTGATGACAACAAATGAGTGTCTACCAGCACACCTAACACTATACAAACAAGAGTATACACATAAATGTTACAAGTATTTCTAGCGTACATCACCAGGATAATGTCACGAGCCTCGCGCAGCCAAACACTCACCTGGAAAGAGAGAGAGAACACACTCATTAGAGAATCAGTCGAGGCAGCAGGAGGTAAAATAGATAAAATAAGTTAGCACACAAATTAAGGTCAATGGAAAAGGTGGGGGCGCCAGTGAGTGTGAAGAAAAAGGTCGAGGTAGGAAAGAAAACAGAGAGCAAGGAGTAAAGTCGGTTATGGTTAAGGAATCACCGTTCAGCTGAGGAAAGGAGTCAGCAGGAGTTAAAGACTTAGGCGGTGGTCAGCAAAACTTAACTGGAGTGCACGAGTGAAATTCAATAAATCAGCAGCTGCAGCAATAGCCTCCTCAGCCTCCAGCAACACTGCCGCCGCCGCTCACAGTCAGCGCCAATGATCAGCAGGAGTCAGCTGAGTCGGTTCATGATTCACACAACAACACAGGTGCCCCTAAAGCCGTCCTCTCGCCCTGCCCTCCCCCACACACACCTGTCACCACACCTTCCGCCTCACCACACAAATTGCTGTCAAATTGCTGTCGGGAGGCCGCGGCAGGGGGTGAGAGAGAGAGAGAGAGAGAGAGAGAGAGAGAGAGAGAGAGAGAGAGAGAGAGAGAGAGAGAGAGAGAGAGAGAGAGAGAGAGAGAGAGAGAGAGAGAGAGAGAGAGAGAGAGAGAGAGAGCGCTTTAAAGGGGGTGGAAGGCAGATGGATGGAACAAATGGGACCTAAATATTTCAAAAGGTGCAATAAATGGAGTGTGCAGCTTGAATGACTACGTAAACTCGTGAACTTAAAAACGAACCTTTTAACCGATGGATATATTTATCACGAATGCGCTTGTGACGATAAAATAAAATAAAATAAAATAAAATTATAGATTTAAGGGCACGGAAATAAATTCAATTACGTAGATGGTCTAATGTAAAATGATAGTCAATTAAGCCTTTTTTTCTCCTCTCCCAAGCTTAATTAATATTGATGTGCCAAAAAAAATCTATATCTATGCCTTGATATTTTGTAGTATCTGTTTCTTTTGTGATAATGTTAAGAGGAAGCACGTCAGTCACTCGAAATATAGATACGAGAAAAGGTGAAGACATTCGTTTATATATACATGGAGGGAAAAATGTCAGACGGACACTATCGTCGGATGAGGCAAGCGACTCCGCAACACTTTTACACCAGAAGATGCAACACTGAAGTAACATAAACACAAATGTCAGACAGCTAGGATTTTTTTCCCCCTTTATCTTGGAGAATGATCTGCAACTGTCTGTCTTTGTTTGTCTGGTCTCTCTCTCTCTCTCTCTCTCTCTCTCTCTCTCTCTCTCTCTCTCTCTCTCTCTCTCTCTCTCTCTCTCTCTCTCTCTCTCTCTCTCTCTCTCGTTCATCTTCCTTTCCTTCGTGCTAAACAATTTTTTCCTTCCCACTTCTCTCCAAACATTTCCTCCTCTCCCTCTTTTCCAGTCGACGACTCTCTCTCTCTCTCTCTCTCTCTCTCTCTCTCTCTCTCTCTCTCTCTCTCTCTCTCTCTCTCTCTCTCTCTCTCTCTCTCTCCAACAAACTCCGCGTTATCTCTCTCCCTCCCTTCTGCAAAGCGTGTATCTCTCTTGAATATTTCCCACACTTGTTTTCTCTCTCTCTCTCTCTCTCTCTCTCTCTCTCTCTCTCTCTCTCTCTCTCTCTCTCTCTCTCTCTCTCTCTCTCTCTCTCAACCATCTACCCCTTTTTTTACTAGTAGTTTATTTCTTTTTGTTCTGTTCTCCCAGAGGGTCCAGACTTTCTTTAGCGAACCGCAACATTTTCTTTCTATCTATCTATCAATCTATCCATCTGCCTGTCTACGCCTCCCGATTCGCTTTATGTCCGTCTATCTATCTATCTATTATACCAACTCGATTCCAAAAAAAAAACATGAGGGAGAGAAACATAAAAATATAATTTCCATACAAAGGAGATTGAGACCACTATGCTGTACTGTGTGATGGTGATGGTGGTGGTGTTCGTGGTAATAACACTGACTGTAACAGATGTAGCAGTAATACTATTATTATTATTATTATTATTATTATTATTATTATTATTATTTAGTAGTAGTAGTAGTAGTAATAGTAGCAGTAGTAGTAATAGCAGCAGCAGCAGCAGCAGCAGCAGCAGCAGCAGCAGCAGCAGCAGCAGCAACAACAGGAATACAAAGGGATAAAGAAATTAAGTCCAAACAGCAACAAACCCTGAGGTCCTTAATAGGCTGTTTGAGTAACTATTCTACTCTAGCTATTAGTGGGAGAAACAGGATTGCAAAGAAGGCTCCTCTTCCCCCCCCCCCTCTAGCCGAAGCTGGTCGGAAAAAGGAAATGGTACCATGTTTTATATACGAGTATATATATATATATATATATATATATATATATATATATATATATATATATATATATATATATATATATATATATATATATATATATATAAAACGGAATTCGAGAGGAAAGTAAGAGATGAAATCTACTTCTACGACATATAATCTACATAGTCCTATTATTTGTGTCATCTGATGAAGCACTTCCTCTACCTTAAATTTGATTTGGAAGATGAGGAGGAGGATGTTAGATCAGATTAGGTTCTGTTGGATTCGGCTTTGTTGGATTAGGTTGGATTAAGCTGAATTAGACTAGGTTAGGTTACATTAGATAGTAATAGAAGCACCAGTAGTAGTAGTAGTAGTAGTAGTAGTAGTAGTAGTAGTAGTAGTAGTAGTAGTAGTAGTAGTAGTAGTAGTAGTAGTAGTAGTAGTCATAGCAGCAGACAGTGGTGAGAGCAGAACAGTAATAGTAGCAATAGTAGCAGAATTAGAAGTAACAATAAACAAGATACGGTCATAACAATACACACACTGGTGGTGGTAGTGGCGGTGGTAGTGGTGGTGACAGACACAACACTCATACACACAGTAGCAAGAGTGGCGGCAGTGAAAGTAACACCAGCAGTAGTAGTGGTAGTAGTGGCAGCAGCAGTGGCAGTGGTGGCAGCCTCGCTGAGTCTTCAGTTCCGCTTTAACTTGGTTCGTCGCGGTCCAGCCTACCCCACCACCACCACCACCACCACCATTCCTAACCCCTAAAGCCCCTAACACACCCACCTCTAGCCAGCCCACAGCCACCCATCACGCCCATCTCAGTCACTTCCCAGCAATTAACCGCTTCCATCCGCTCAATGCTTCCCTTCCCTTCCCTTCCCTTCACCCAGTCCCTTTCCAGCCGCTTTCCTTCCCCCAGCTGTCCTCCTTCACCCCACCACATCCAGGACACCTCTCCTTTATCCACGTCTCCCTGCGTTGCCTTACTTAGCCCTGCAATTGAGTTCCCGTCATCTGGTGCCCAATTTGTTTTAACATAATTTACAGAAACGGTTTACGACTCCAAAAGAAGGACAAGACAAAAGGTCTCCACTCCTCTCTTCTCTCACTTTTCTTTCTTCCTTCCTTCTTTCCTGTACCGTCCTACCACTGCCACTGCCACCACCACTGCTACTAGTCTCTCTCTCTCTCTCTCTCTCTCTCTCTCTCTCTCTCTCTCTCTCTCTCTCTCTCTCTCTCTCTCTCTGCAGAAGCACATAAGGTTAAAAGTTAAATATAGTAAAGAACTTACGCACGTTCACACTAAAGCTAGAAACAATGAGAGAGAGAGAGAGAGAGAGAGAGAGAGAGAGAGAGAGAGAGAGAGAGAGAGAGAGAGAGAGAGAGAGAGAGAGAGAGAGAGAGAGAGAGCTTCAATATAGTGAAAACAAGCGATACACTATTGTTAATGGCAAAATTTCCACTTTCCAGCCACACCCTTCAGTGGTAACGCGCGCAGCTGTGCTATTTTTGTGTCAGTTTTATTATTAAATTACTGCTATAATTCCCCAGTCTCAGCGTACGTAGAAAAATTATATTGCCTTATTATCCCCCATCTCCATCTCCACCTCTCTCTCTCTCTCTCTCTCTCTCTCTCTCTCTCTCTCTCTCTCTCTCTCTCTCTCTCTCTCTCATTCTCCCCTCCCCCAGCGCCCCCTTCGGGATATCACCACACTGCTGCTTTCGTCAATTGTTTGCCCGTCACAGATTGCCTTTTGTGCCCCGCTGCGAGAGCCGTGACCTGCCTTCAGCCCGCACGGGTGACTAAAGTGGCAGTGGCGAGGCTCGACGTGAGTGAGGCGTGAGGCGTGATGCAGGGGGGCGTATGTACTGCTGTAGCGTCAAGGAAAGGGCTTGTTTGGGATGAGTTGTAGTGAGACGTGCTGAGGTTTAATCTGTATGGGTCTTCTTTCTCTCTCTCTCTCTCTCTCTTTTTTTTTATGAAGGAAATTGTTGTATTAGTGCAGTTTTTGTAAAGTTTTGGTTAGTTTTTTTTTCTTTTTTTTTGGGGGGGGGTTGTCTCTGTCTGTCTCTATCTCTCTCTGTCTGCTTTTCTCTTTGTCTTTCTGTTCGTCTCTCTCTCTCTCTCTCTCTCTCTCTCTCTCTCTCTCTCTCTCTCTCTCTCTCTCTCTCTCTCTCTCTCTCTCTCTCTCTCTCTCTCTCTCTCTCTCTCTCTCTCTCTCTCTCTCTCTCTCTCTCTCTCTCTCTCTGTGTGTGTGTGTGTGTGTGTGTGTGTGTGTGTGTGTGTGTGTGTGTGTGTGTGTGTGTGTGTGTGTGTGTGTGTGTGTGTGTGTGTGTGTGTGTGTGTGTGTGTGTGTGTGTGTGCGCGGGCGCGCGCACGAGCGTGAATGTGTAATTTGTCGCCTTTCAATTGCGCCGTACTATCATTTTTTTCAACCCCGAACTTTTTTTTGTATTTCATTTTTTTTTCAGTGTTATCCGGCGGCGATATCACAGTGACCTCCATTCTCTCCCGGTCAATATTAGCTTGATCTGTTAATTCCCCCGTGTGAACTGCTGCAGCCGACGATTTTATTGTTAGCCTGCCGGTGACGGGAATAGCTTTTCATTGTGCGTGTATTGTTGCGTCTCGGGTATACAGGGTGGGCACCAACATTCGCTTATTTCATGCCCCGCTGTGTGGCCCTCGTCATTAATATCAAGTAAGCTATCAATCAATCAATCGGTAAATCTGCTTTATTTCATGAGGTGCCATATGATCTACTGTTCTTAATGCCGAGTCATTCATATCAATCAATCAATCAGCCACTTAATCAGTCAACTGGTTAATCAGTGTCAAACAGTGAAATATACATTTTTTTTTTTTTACCTAGATGCAACATTTTTAAAAACCCTTTACTGTTAATGACAATATAACACATCATTTGAGTAACTTTTTTTCTTTTTCCTAAACAGATATAATTACACTGAAAGGTCTGAATTCCTCATTTAATTTACTGCCAAATGTGTCTTTAAAAATCAGGCTCAAAATTCACACTTACAAGCATTTCATGAAGAATAAGCAGAAAACACGGATGGAAAAGAGTTAATACTAGTTTCTATGACTTGAATTGCTTTAAGGAAGGAGTACTGTGACATCTATAGTATTAGATTACCCTCTATTTTGAAAACGATTTATTTCGTCAATTCAACTTTTCCCTTTTTTTTTTTTTGAGGGGAGGAGACAAACAGAAGCCTTTTTATTTTTTTTTTCACATATAAACAATAATTCTTCACTTATATTGCATAAAATAATAATAACACGAAAATATAAAGCTAACGTGGATGCCATCAGCAAATTTTAGGAGCGCCTGGAGTGTGGCGAGGAAGTTTCTACAAGGGCGAGGCGGAAGTGTGGTGGAAGTGACGTGACAAGCAAGGCTGCCGCGGCAAGATTTAGGAAGGTGGGAAGTGAAAATCGTTCAGATGGCACAGATAGCTTTCAGGGGAGGGAGAAAAGTACAAAAAAAGGAGAATTGAATGTCACTCCTGAATACATTTGCTGGGAATGAACAGCAAGGAGTGAAACATTACGCGACTCTGAATGAAGAAGAAAGAACTAGATATATTCATGTTATTCGTATTAGCTAAGTGGCGGCGGCTGCTACAGTTATACATGAAGATGAGTCAAGCGGGGCGATCAATGGAAAGACAAGACAAACTCAAAAATAAAAGAAAGGAAAAGGATGTAAAAAAAAAAAAAAAAATAGCTCCATTACGCAGACTCTAAAAAAAAGTCTTAATGCTTCAGTCCTCTATGAAGTGAAGCGGCGTGGAGATGGATGACAAAATAACGCACGTAAGGAGCTTAATGAAAACGAATGACGAAATGAGAAGCTTCTATGAATAAAACTTGCAGCGGATTTTGTGAGCAGAATAGACTGTGAAGACGCAAGGAAGCGAGGCGAGGTGCGCTGGTCTTCACATTCTGACACGAGGAACCGAAGTGAGGTGGTCAGGAACTTAAACAAAGAACTAAAATGAGATTACTGCAATAGTTCAAGAGATTGAAAGTGAGGCAGAAACTCAGTCCAGGTAGAAATGACGAAAGATATTCAAAGTGACCCCCCCCAACACACCCACAGAGAGAGAGAGAGAGAGAGAGAGAGAGAGAGAGAGAGAGAGAGAGAATCAGGCGCTCCAACAAGTACCTGTAATCAAATTAACACCGGTAATGACGGTCTCTCAACACTGATTTGTAAAAGAACAGAACAATGAAAGAAAAAAAAAGAATAAAAAGGCAGAAAGCATTACATCATTGGAACTACGAAAACGCGCACCGATGTAGAGGTGGCAAAAACAAATTAATACATTTTCCTAAACTTAGTATTCCATTTTGACAAGATATAAGGAGTTTCGCTGCTTCTGTGAAGGAATAGCCCTGCGTTTAGACCTGAAGTGAAACCTTATGACTTACTTCTTATTGTCAAAGTAAAGGGAATAGATGAGAAAATTAACCCTCTGACTGCTTTGGCTTCTTTTGGTGTAATGAAAATTGTGCAGTGCAAGTCTCGGATGCAGTTTCAGAATATATCACTCTATAATCGAGTATTTTAATTTTTCTGGGGGTCAATACTTATATTTTCGCTCATTAAAATCGTCTAGAGCTTCCCAAATGAAATAAGAATTATCATGTCTTAACCACTGCCAAAGGGTTATTATATCATAGTCTTGAGAGAGAGAGAGAGAGAGAGAGAGAGAGAGAGAGAGAGAGAGAGAGAGAGAGAGAGAGAGAGAGAGAGAGAGAGAGAGAGAGAGAGAGAGAGAGAGAGAGAGAGAGAGAGAGAGAGAGAGAGAGAGAGAGAGAGATATTGATTCCCCCCAAAACGAAGTATGAGGACAGCCTCTGTACACGCTGCACTCACCCCCTGGTTCTCTCCTGCCTGCAATGACGACCCGCTACGCTTCGGGAACCCTGATCAAATTATATTTCCAGACAGCAATGTGTAATTTTACTTCGGTTATTTTTGCTGTGCTTGGAAATAAAACTCACGTCATAAAATAAAACAGTACATGTAAGTTAATATACATTTCAACCAACTATATTTCAAAATGTCACGTGTGAACAGCCCGTGTGAGTGAGTTTTACTTTATTAAATCTCTCGCATGACAAAGGAACAAAACACGGCGCCTTTGAGATGAGACAGTGTGGACTCAAAAGGCGACACTGTGAAGCAGAGGGGTGGGACGGGACGGGGCGGTGTGAGAAGGGGCGGGGCGAGACGACTTGCTGCTTCAGGATATTAGCTTGAAGGTGATCAAACATGTATCACGTCAATATGAACTGAAAGCTACAAATAAATAGTCTTTTGTTCCTAGTATTATTTATGGCTTATTCATTTCCGTGTTCAACATGCACACATAAAAGTAAATAAAAAACAAATAAATAACAAAAACAGACACAGGGATGAGGCAAGATTCATAGATAGATAGACAAATAGATAAATATACAGATAGATTGATATATAAATAGCTAAGTATGTAGATAGACAGATAGATAGGTAAATATCCTTACTGATAGACCGATATATAAACAAATAGATACACAGATATTCATAAGACAGTCCCCACGTCCCATACACTCATAATTAAGGCACAAATTAATGAATCCCGTAGGTGCCTTCACTGAAAAAGGTCGAGAGGCAGCCTGGGAAATGTAGGTGTTAACGCCAGTAAGGTAAGGTGTGTGCAATTATCACCAAGTTCCCGCAGCTCACCGTCTTGCTTTCCTACGTCACGCGCCTGTGTTTCTTTAAGGCAGATCGTCATTCACAACACCCTTGAAAGCTGAACCGTATCTCGTCTACCTAAGTGTTGCCAGCTTTAACGGGTGAGGCACGGGAGAGTAATACGATGCTCAGTGTTGAGAAAGGAAAAGACAAAGGTGATAAAAAGAATGAGAGAGAGCCATTTCATAAAGAAGCAATAGAGGACATAATTACATTGAGGAGTTGGGTGACAAAAAGGCGAGTTGGGTGACAAAAAGGCAAAATATAAACGATGTTTCAAAGAAGTACATGAAATTATTTTGTAGAGGAAGGAGGAGGAGGGATGGCGAAATGTTAATAATATAAATATGTATGTTCAAAATAAGTATAGAACTAACTCTTAACCAAAACACAACAGGTTTCATTAATTTGTGATACATTAATCTTTACTTTTATTTTGACCAAGTAAACTCATCTATATGGTTACTCAAATGAACTACCAAGTGTCATCAGAATAGAAAGGGTAAAGAAAGGTGTCTCGGGTAAATTGGCAATCTGTTCATGGGACACGCAAACCACTGAAGGCTGCGGGAAAAGCAACACTCAGCACGGCGCCTCCTCATCATCCAGATAAAAGACTGAATATCCGTTAGGTAAAAACTACGACTAATTGGGACTCAGGAATGCAAGAAAACCCTTACACAACTCACTGAAATGTTACAGGAATATCAGTTTTGGCCATCATTAACAGAAAAAAATATATATAGAAAAAACAAATTAAAACTTAAATCTTACGAGCAAAAAATTGACAAAAACCATAAAAAAATGATATATACCACGAGAAAACACTGAAAAGATTCCTTGCAACAGAACCACGAGCCACCACCACCAATAATAAAAACGATCTCCAATTAAAACTTAAATCTTACACGCAAAAGAAAAAAAAAAGACGAAAACCATAAAAGATTAATAATGAATACTAAAAAAACAGAAAATATAACTTCCCATGTATGCATTTCCTAATACCACACAGGCAGTAAACTTTCAAAACACGACCACACCCAACGATTCCTTCACGATGCAGCAGAACGCCAATATGTTGAGTGACTTCCTGCAAACGGTCATGGCGACAAAACAAAACAGTGCCGTTCATACAGGGACGTGGCTTAGTCTGTTTCATTCAGTGTGTGTCAGGGCCTGTGTGCTGATGGAAAAGAAATGCATGTCAAGATCGTGGCTTTTCATTTTTATTCCTTAACTTTTTTTTTTTTGTATATTTAATGCGGGAATAATATTTTCATGAAGGAATTTGTAGGTACACGCACTCTCTCTCTCTCTCTCTCTCTCTCTCTCTCTCTCTCTCTCTCTCTCTCTCTCTCTCTCTCTCTCTCTCTCTCTCTCTCTCTCTCCTCAGTATCCTGTTCACACTTCCCTTTCTTTCAGTCATAATCTATCAAGCATTCCTTCCTTCCCTCCGTTCCTCCCTCACACACACCGTTACTGCCATCCTTCTCACCCTCCACCAATCAACCACGCCCTCACACCACTGCCTTGCTTCCCTTCCTCACACCAATACACACTCATTACGCTCTCTTCCTTCTCACTCCCTACTCACCTCCATTTGCTTTCCGTCAGTCAAAAAATAAATAAATAAAATGTATATAAAATAACACCGGTTCCAATTTCATGCTCGGACAAACAAGTCGAGAGAAAATAATGAGACGATAAGCGTAAATTGAAACAAATATTAACTGACCTAGAGCAACGTGGTGGCCTTTGTAAACCTGACCTTTCCTAATATTGTTTTGTTCAACCCTCGTGCCTTGTCATGTTAGGGAGGTTTTTTGCTTGTTTTTAATCTTTTATTTTTTATTTTTTTGTTTTTACTTGTTTTCCTTAGGGTTATATATATTTATTTTATTCTTTAGTTTTCCTACTTTTCTACGGTTCATGCTCATAATTCTAAAGCCTTTACTCATTTTTTCCAGTTTTTTTTTCTTGCGATTTACTCTTCTCACTTATTACCTTTCGTTTCGTTCCTATTTTAAGATTTGCTATTGTCAATTTTTCTTTTCTTACCTTGTATTCGTAACTCTTAACCCTTTATCTTTATTTTTTATTTATTTATTTTTTTGAGGCTTACCCTTGTCATGAAAATATATATTTGCTTATCTGGCTCTTTCATTATATACATGTAAATACCTTTTCATCAGTTTTCCTTTTCCAATCCTCTCTACCATCACTACTGCCATCGCTCCACGTCCGTCCATATTGACAATGCTAACCTAACCTCATCTTTCCCCAAGAACACTCCCCATATAACTTTCCTAATAGACAACTATTCCTCCTTGACTCATCCTTCACTTTGCCTTCACTCATCCCCATTACTCACCCAAACAATATGAAAGTATAGAAAAAAAAAACTCCTATCATCTTCAATCACTTTTGTCTAATTCGTCTAAGCACTGCCATTACTCCCCCTACTACAGTCTTCCCTTCATGATACATCATTCCCTTGCTGATGTTTTACTTGCGGTGACCTCAAACTTGAATCTTTTTGCCGCTGCCTCCTTTCTATGCCGTCCTTGAGGCCTCGTTGATAGCGCCGCCCTTTGATTTTTCGCAGCCAGTAATCTATATTCCAGTTGACCCTGAACTCTGGTGTTGATCTTCGGCCTCACGCGGCCAAAAGAGTCGAAAGTCGGCCGCTTGATGAAGGAAGGACGATAGGAAGGACGGGAGGGAGGGAGGGAAAGATGCTGGAAGGAAGGAAGGAGAGAAGGAAGGAAGGAAGGAAGGAAGAGGGGGAAAAGGAAGGAACAGGGAGGAAGAAAGGGACGAAGGGAGGAAGGAAAGAGAGGAATGATAGGTAAAAAGGTATGTATGTAGGAAGAAAGGAAGGAAGGAAAGAAGGAAGGAAAGGAGGAAGAAAAGGACATAACAGAAGGAACAGAATAACGTAGAAGAATAAAGAATGTATATAAAAATGAGAAGAAAGATGAGAGAGAATAAAGACGGAGAAAAGAAATAAAGAAAGAAAGGAAAGAGAAGTGATGGGGGGATAAAATGACAAAGTAAAAGTAGGAGAGAAAGAGTAAACACGATGTAAAGACCCAAAGAAAACAAAGAACGAAGACAGGAGACACAAAGACTTGAAATAAGGAAGGATGAGAAGAAAATACGAACAAAAGAAAGGAAAGGTGCAGGAGAGAATGAAGGTGTGAATTAAGAAAACAATGAAGAAATCAAGCGAAAATGATAGATGAGGGAGGAGAGCGAACAAAGAGAGGAGGGAAAAGAAGGAAGTAACAAACAAAGGATGAGGAAGAAGCGAGAGCCAAATGGAATGAGAGAAGGGAAGGAAGAAAAGACCAAAGACAAGTGGAGAAAGAAAGTGACGAAGTTAAGGAATTAGGGAAGAAGAGAAAGGACGTAAAGAAGAATACAAATAAGAGAAAGAATTAAGGAGACAGCAAAAAAAGAAAAAAAAAGTGAAGCATAAAGAGTAAAACTGGGAAGTGAAGGAGGAGAAGGAAAAAAATAAAGGAAGGGATGAAGGTAGGAAGACAAGATCAACAAAAGAACGAAACAGAAAAAAAAAAAGTCAACGCTGGGAAACATGGAATAAGAAAAAGTAAAGGAAGAAAAGAAGGACGGAAGGTAAGAAGAAAAGGAAGGGAGGTAAAAAGAAAAGGAACGAACAAAAAAGAGAAAACTAAAGAAGAAATAAACAAATCACCAATAATGAAAATAAAGAAAAAAATAGATTAAAATTACCAGAAGTAGAACAACAGCAACATAAAAATAATGACAAGGAGAGATAAAGTGAGAGAAGTGAAAGAATAACAATCAAAATACAAAGACTAGAAAGAGAAAATAAAAACAGATAGGAAAGCAAACAATTATAGATAAGCTGAGAGAGAGAGAGAGAGAGAGAGAGAGAGAGAGAGAGAGAGAGAGAGAGAGAGAGAGAGAGAGAGAGAGAGAGAGAGAGAGAGAGAGAGAGAGAGGCAACGTGGCATATATTGAGTGTGAGTATATCGTCTTCAATATCCCGAGGGAGGGTGTCTTTAGAGAGAGAGAGAGAGAGAGAGAGAGAGAGAGAGAGAGAGAGAGAGAGAGAGAGAGAGAGAGAGAGAGAGAGAGAGAGAGAGAGAGAAATAATAAATAGACTCCTTTTAGCTCCCCCATCTCTACCATTGGTCTTAAACACATTACCATCGCTCACTTAACACACGTGCAGTAATCCCCCCCCACTCTCTCTCTCTCTCTCTCTCTCTCTCTCTCTCTCTCTCTCTCTCTCTCTCTCTCTCTCTCTCTCCCAGCACCTTACGGAGTCTCGAGTCGCGTTTTAAGGATTCAATATTGGGGAGGGTTGCGAATTGGTTCCAAATTTTGTGTGCACGGTGGTGGTGGTGGTGGTAGTAGTGGTGGTGGTGGTGGTAGTGGTGGTAGTGGTGAGGACTACTGAATTTAACCCACATTTTGTAATCTCGTAATTCTTTAGAGCAAGAGAGAGAGAGAGAGAGAGAGAGAGAGAGAGAGAGAGAGAGAGAGAGAGAGAGAGAGAGAGAGAGAGAGAGAGAGAGAGAGAGATTTTCTTTTTGCTTATTCTCTCTCTCTCTCTCTCTCTCTCTCTCTCTCTCTCTCTCTCTCTCTCTCTCTCTCTCTCTCTCTCTCTCTCTCTCAGCAAGATAAAAGAGAAACAGAGAATTATAAGAACCTAATAAAACAATAAGGAAAAGGAGCAAGGGAAGGAAGAAAGATGGAGAACAAAAGAAAGAGGAGGAGGAGGAGGAGGAGGAGGAGGAAGAGAAGGAGGAGGAGCGTTAAGACAGACAAATGCCGCAAGTAATAAGATAAACACATTTTCCTGAATTTAGAGGAGGAAGGAGGAGGAGGAAGGGAGGGGGAGAAGCAGGGGTGAGGGAGGACACGAGGGAGGTAGTGAGGAGGATGCCTGGGAGCGGAGGGTCATGGCGGAGAAAGATACATGAGGAGAACTGCTAGAAATATCCGGATGATGATGATGATGATGATGATGATATGATGATGATGATGATGATAAAGAGTAATAATGATTTGCAGAAAAGATTAGTCGTTATTTTGTTGTAGTTGTGATGATGGTGGTGGTGATAGTAGTAGTAGTAGTAGTAGTAGTAGTAGTAGTAGTAGTAGCAGTAGTAGTAGTAGTAGTAGTAGTAGTAGTAGTGGTTACATCGTCGTTGTTTATATTGTTGTTTTATTACTATTTCTGTTATTTGCTGTTGTTGTTATGGCTGTTGCTGCTGTTCTTGTTCTAGATATTGTTGCTGTTATTATTGTTGTTGTTGTTGTTGTTGTTGTTGTTGTTGTTGTTGTAGTTGGAAATTAAATTTACAAGTATAATGGAGAAAACTTTGAGGTGGGTGGAGGGGGTGATGTTCTCTTTGTTGTTGTTGTTGTTGTTGTTATTGTTGTTGTTCTTGCTATTGCTGTTGTTCTTGTTACTGACAATGCTGTGACGTTGTTGTTGTTAATTCCAGCAACTAATGAATAATACTAGTGTACTGTCCTACGCGCTAGATACACCCTCAGTAACTACAACAACCATCACTACCTTACAAACAACACAAACTACAATTACCTAAGTTGAAAAAGCACACATGGAATACACTAACCACCGCCACCACCACCACTAACACCACCACCACCACCACCTCCCTTCTCCCCTCCTAAACCAGCACCATCAATTCGCTCTCCTATCATCTTCAAGACCCCCCTCCCCCCTGTCGCTGAAGTTGGGGGGTGGGGGAAGGCGGCATCCATGAATGTTGAATGGGCACAAGGAGGTCATGGGGCGAGGTCAGCGATACGTGGCAAGGCGGCGGCGGCGGCGGAGGAGGAGGAGGAGGAGGAGGAGGAGGAGGAGGAGGAGGAGGAGGAGGAGGAGGAATATAATTTTGATGACGTGACTGCAAGACTGACTTTGACTTGAGGTTTGGATTGGATGGAGGAGGAGGAGGAGGAAGAGGAGGAGGAGGAGGAGGAGGAGGAGGAAAACTTTGGAGAAGGAAGAGGAAAGAAGGTTATAGTGAAGAAAACAACCACAGAGAAGCCGAGACGATGATGGGAGGAGGAGGAGGAGGAGGAGGAGGAGGAGGAGGAGGAGGAGGAGGAGGAGAAGGAGGAGGAGGAGGAAGAGGAGGAGGAGGAGGACGTGATACACAAAAGCTGTCAATTCTAAGGCGATGAACTTAACATCAAGACAGAGTGAGGAGAGTCAAACGGTCCCTCCTTCCTTCCTTCCTTCCTTCCTTCCTTCGATCTTCCCTCCTTTCTCATCCTTTTCCTCTTCAAAACTTATGTCTCTCTCTCTCTCTCTCTCTCTCTCTCTCTCTCTCTCTCTCTCTCTCTCTCTCTCTCTCTCTCTCTCTCTCTCTCTCTCTCCTTACTTCACAGCCATCCACTATGTACCTCATCCAAATGCCCAACTTCCTTCCTCTCCCTCTTCCTTCTCTTGCCTTCCTTCCCCTCCTCCACCACTTCCCTTCCTCTCTTCCTCCCTTCCATTTCATTTTCCGTGCTCTTCTTTCGTTTTCCTCCTCTTCCTCCTTCACAACTCATCTCTTGTTCCTGCCCTCTCTCCACCATCCTTCCTTTACCATCTTCCTCTTTCCCTTCCCTTCTTCTTCATTCTTCTCTTGTTACCCACTTCTTATCCAACAGTGTTTCTCTTAAATTTTCTGCTTTCCTCTTCTTCCTTCTATTACGTTTTCCTTCACATTCTTCTTCTTCCTCTTCTTTTCTTTCCATTTCTTTCGTTCCCATGCCTTATTCCTTTCCCTCCGTTTCTCTCCTCACTTTCCTTCTCGATATTTTCTTTTCCTTCCCCTTTCATTCACCGTTTCTCTCCTAGTCTTTCCTTTGCTATTCTTCCTATAACTGCTATCCTTCCCTTCTCTTCAGTCTATTTTTCTCCTGCTTTCTTATCTTTCCTCTTTTATTCCTCCCATCTTTCTTCCCCCTTCACTCCTCCCAACATCTTAAACCTTTCCCCTCCCTTCTCTTCTCTTGATCTCTTCTCTTTCCTCTCTCTCGTCGCCTTTCCTTCCTCTCCATTCTGCCCTATAATTTTCATCTTGCTTCATTTTCTTCGCTTCCTCTTCCATCTCTCTCCATTTCTACCTTTTCCGTTTTTTTCCTCCTCATTCTTCGTTAGTTCTTTTCCCTACACTCATCCTTAAACCTTGATCCTTACCACCTATTTCTCTTTCCCTTCCTTTCTACTCCCACCCACACGTTCATCTTGCTTCCTCCTTCTCCTCGTCCCTTGTCCTCTCCCGACACCCTTTCCTCGCCTCCCCCCACCTAAACGTGTACAGCTAGAGCCTGGAACGCTACAGCTGACAATACAAAAAACGACATTCGAACGTGCGATAAAATTTATATCCAGAATAGAAACTGACACCGCCTCGAATTTTATTGTTAACATAAAAGGAAATTTGAAGGGGAAGGAAAAGGAAAAGGAGGTGGAGGTGGAGGAGGTGGAGGAGAAGGATGAAGGGTGAGGAGGAAGAGAAGGTGAAGGAGGACGACGGCGAGGTGACGGGGAAGAAAAATAAGGCCGGGAGGAGGAGAAGGAGGAGGAGGAGGAGGAGGAGGAGGAGGAGGAGGAGGAGGAGGATGAGACGGATGTTTTAGAAGAACAACAACAACAAGAAAAACAAGAAGAAAGAAAAAGAAAGAAAAAGAAAGAAAGAAAGAAAGAAAAAAAATTAAAGTAAAACTAGCTAAAGAACAAACAAAAGAATACATAAAACAATAGACACAAGCAATAAAACAACGGAAGTGGAAGAGAAGGAGTAAGATAAACACAAGAAAGAAAGAAAGGAAGATCGTGCGGCCTTGCATAAGAAGACGATCTGCTGTGGTGGTAAGTTCAGTGCTACACTCAGCCACTGTTGTAACCTTGAGGGTGAGATAAGGAAGGTGGCGGCTTCTGACTCTTCTTCCTCCCCTGCGGTGTTGTCTCGACTGGGAAAACTAAGCCTACTATAGTTTAACAGAAAGATGCTGATATTTTTACACGACAGAGGTTACGAGGAATAGTTGTACAATTACCCACTAATGTTGTATTGTATAAAATGTAGCAGGGCAGAATCAGTGTATAAAAAGGAGATAATACAAGATGACGAAGGTATTTCATCATCTAAATCATATCGTACTTGGAGTTACAGCTCAGTAAATAGTGATGATTGTGATACTGTAAAGGAATAATAAGAAAAGTGAGGAAATAGCTCAGGAAATAAAAAAAAAAGACGAAAAGAACTGGGAAAAAAATTATACACACACACACAGAGAGAGAGAGAGAGAGAGAGAGAGAGAGAGAGAGAGAGAGAGAGAGAGAGAGAGAGAGAGAGAGAGAGAGAGAGAGAGAGAGAGAGAGAGAGAGAGAGAGAGAACAGAAATAACAAATCCTTCCAACACAAACAAGTGAACAAGGCATATCGATTTACGTCCCTCTTGTTCTGAAATGCCTATCGATTCGTCTCTTCTTAAGAAATCGTAAATCATTCATTCAATTTGTAGCATTTCATTGAGTGATGTGAGAAAAAATGTTTAATCTCACACATACACGATTATGAGAAGAAAAAAAAAATAAAAATCACCAGGAAAAATTAAAAACACCTAAAATATTAAACCAAGGATTTTTTTTAAGGTAAATCAATAAATCAATAAGTGAACAAACACAATAAAAACCCGAACCCAAAAATTACCACCACCACTAACAACAGCAAAATAAAGAAAAAAAAAAACACGAAACCACTGAACCAACCAACCCAACACAACCCAAGACAAGAAGAGACAGACGAAGTAACTAAGAGACATAACCAAATAACAAATCCCTCCAAGAAAAAAAGGAAAAAAAAAAAGAAAAAGAGACAAACCCTAATTCTTTCCTTCCCCAAGTCGTCGCGTTCCTCTCCCCTTAGGCCTCGGAAGCTCCCCGCCGACGTCAAGAAGGGGACATCAATAGAACACAAATAGTGACACGCCGAGGGGGAGTAAAAATATCCTTAATTAAGTGAGGTGACTGAAGCGAGGAGGACGACGACTCCAATTTTCATGCTGAACCAGCGATAATGATCAGGCCGGGAGAGAAAGAGAGAGGGAGAGGGGGAGAGAGGAGGGAGAGCAAAGGAGGGACAGGGAAGATGGAAGGAGTGAGGATGTTCAGGGAAAGGAAAAGAGTAAGAGAGAAAATGGAATTGACGACGACTGGCGTATCATAGAACTGGTTGTAAAATGTGTGGAGGAGGAGGAGGTGGAAGTGGTGAGAGGAGAGGAAGGGAGACGAGAGGAGAGGAGGAGCAGCAGGAGGAGGAGGAGGAAAGAAAAAAATCACGATGATATAAGAAAACACGAACAAGATCAAGAACAAGAAAAATCACGATGAGAATAAAAAAAAAAAAAACAGGGCAAGAAGACGAGAGAGAGAGAGAGAGAGAGAGAGAGAGAGAGAGAGAGAGAGAGAGAGAGAGAGAGAGAGAGAGAGAGAGAGAGAGAGAGAGAGAGAGAGAGAGAAGGAAAGGATCAGTTTTACAAGTCCAGGAAGTGAAAAATTCATCTTAATAACACGTCCTCCTCCTCCTCCTTCTTTTTCTTCTTCTTCTTTTCCTCCTCCTCCTCCTCCTCCTCCTCCTCCTCCTCCTCCTCCTCCTCCTCCTACGTACTCCTACTCCTGGTGCTGGTGGTGCCGCTACCAAGGCCTGCGCTCCGTCAACCTGCCTCCAAAGACTGATATGAAACCGATTTTTATTTCCCTTTATTTATATTATTCCATTTTTCCCCCGGCGGGAGACTCGCCTGCCAATAGCGACAAGTGAAAGGCGGAAAAGGCGAGACTTGGTGATGGGATGCACGCGTGGCTCGGGCTGTTGCTGGGGCTTATGGTGGTGGTGATGGCGATGGTGGTGGTGATGGTGATGATGGTGCTACACTGGTGCTGCTACATCTGCCAATACTTCTTCACACCTTCCCCCTAATTACTCATTACTGCTGCTGTCGTTATTCCCCTACAGCCTTCACTCATTTCACGCCGCCGCCTTGCTGATCTCTCAAGCGTCTTCTCTCTCAACACGTTTCCTCGTCTATCTCTTACTTTTCAACAAGATGTAAGGGAGTTATTGGGGTTTGCCAAGGGTGTTTTCGTGATTATGTTGACAGTTAACCAGGGATTCTACCTCACCAATGGGAAAAGCACTCTTGAAAACTTGATCAGTCATCTCAGTGGGCTTCGAAAAACTATCCTGATGAAAGATTATGGCATACAAGATTATGTGTTTATAATTTCCCGGTGACATGTAGTTATAAATATTTTAGTCCATCTCCCTCTCTTTTTCTTGACATCCTTGAGTCCTCACTGAAAGCACCATCACTCGTCCCAACAGTGCAACTTATAGTTAAAGTGTACCGTGCTTTTAGTGTAGCGTGCTTGCAGTGTAGCGTGCCTGCAGTGTGCCCTTGCTTTACATTTCTTGCATGTGTACCGCGAGAAGGAAGCATTGTCATTGTCTCCGTGTTTGATGTGTAGTGTCGTGCATGAGTGAACAGTACAGAGGCAAACACGTGCGGCGGATGTCGTGTTGCCTCCCGCTGAAAACGTTAGGGTTTGTATTCTGCGTCCGACTCTACTTTCAATAGGCGCCGGTAGAGGTTAGTGAGGTTCCAATGTTTTCATCATTCTAGTTATCATCTGGTTCAATATTACATGGTTTTACGTGGTTTTATTTCCGCTTTTGTAAGTTATGTAGTAATAAATTAAAAGTGAACCTAGTTTCTTATCATTTTAAGTTACAATAGACCATTTCAGTAAGTTACAAGATGTTACCTGCGTTTCAAGGATCAATAAAGATTTAACATGAACGGGAGACAACATCATGAGAACTCAACAAAAGATCCTTGCAGCCTCTGAAACGTACATAGCTCTCATCGAAACCCAACGCATTTAATACAAGAAACGTAGGTAATGACGAGATGGGAAACGAACAAGATTAACAGCAAAACCTAGAAAAAAAAAAAAAAAAAAAAAAAATTCAAAAACCAAAAATATCCCAAGATTAAAATAACACCGTCCCTGATGAGTACCCGGAAATGGCCGGTCGAGCACTGCGTCATAGCCATATTCCCGAGGCCATTAAAATGTACTATGGTGATTGAAAGTTACAATTCATGCTCCCTCCAGCTGAATCCTATCTTAATTAAAACATCCCAGGCGCAGAATGTATAATGGCACTGGTCAGATTGTACCGTGACAGCAATGTGCAGAGGGTGACATGCACAGGGCGTCATCAAAGTGCCGCATCATCATACATTGTGATCCGTGGAGGGCGCGGATCACTAGCACGGCGGTATTTCGTGACCTGAACTGCGCCATGGCCACTGTGTCGCCTGGATGACTGGCTGGCTGGCTGGCTGGCTGGTAGACTGGCTGACTGGCTGGTTTGGAGACTGCCTGACTGTGAGACTGGCTGATTGGCTGATTAGCTGGTTGGAAGACTGGCTGAGAAAATGACAGACTAGGAGACTAATTCAATTGCTGATTGAGAGACTGGCCGACTAGCTGACTTGCTGAGAGACTGGCTGGGTAGGAGACAGACTGACTACCTGACTGGCTGGCTGGATGGCTGGCTGGAAGACCGACTGACCACCTGACTGACTGGCTGGCTGACAGACCAACTGACTGGCTGGCTGGCTGGTAGACTAGCTGACTGATTGAGAGATACCAAGCTGAGTGTCTAAGTGACTGAGGAATTGGCTGGAAGACAGACTGGCCGTGAGAGTGCCTGGCAGGGAGAGAGAGAGTGTGCCATGACCAAACTGTATTAGAGGATTACTGTAGCCCCGTCTCTGGCCTGGATGGAAGGGCTGGATGTATTGGGAGCATTGGGAGAGAGCGAGGGATGGCTTTGGTGGGGTGGGGAGGAAGGGAGAGGAGAGTGGAGTGGAGGAAGAGAAAGAGGCCGAGTTTGCGCCGTGACGAATCTGCACGGAGCTGGGGATGGATAGGAGGAGGAGGAGGAGGAGGAGGAGGAGGAGGAGGAGGAGGAGGAGGAGGAGGAGGAGGAGGGAAGAGGCGGTGCATGTAGGAGAGGGAAGACAGGGAAGGCAGTCAGGAAGGGAGGGAGGCAGGGAGGGAGGGACAAGTGAATACTCCAGGCCCGCCCGCCGAATGCTCCACCCAATACCCTCCGGGACTGTCACATTATCAACTACATATATCTGGCGTCGTTTCCTCAAGTCAGCCAGACACCGGCCGAAGCAAAGCTGAGACAAGTTAGATGATGGTACCGGAGGAGCCTCGGAGGGGAGGGCATGGCTAGCAGAAGGGGGAGAGAGAGAGAGAGAGAGAGAGAGAGAGAGAGAGAGAGAGAGAGAGAGAGAGAGAGAGAGAGAGAGAGAGAGAGAGAGAGAGAGAGAGAGAGAGAGAGAGAGAGAGAGAGAGAGAGAGAGAGAGAGAGAAAGTTTTGGGGGAAAGAGAGGCTTGAAAGAGTCTGTGGGGGAGACAGGAGTAAGGGTTTCAGGAGGAGCTGAGTAGATTCTGGTAGAGGATGAAGAAAAAAAGATGGGGAGGTGTAGATAGAAAGGAAGGTGATGGACAGAACGCATTAAGAGGATGGAGGGAAGGAATGAATACGGCAGGATGATGAGGAGATATGAGAAGGAAGGAGACAAAGGAGGGAAAGACGTAACAGGAAGAAAGGAGAGATTATGAGAGGTATGTACGCGGAGGAGGAAAGAGAGGAGAGAGGAAGAAAGACAGAGACAATTAGAAGGATGGAAGGAATGGAAGGAAAAAGATAATAAGATACAGGAAAAGAGAAAAAAAAGGCAGCGAAGAGAATTAAGATAGAAGAAAATACGTAGAGGCGAGTAGAAGAAAGGCCAAAAAAGAAGAAAGTGGAGGAAAGGGAGGAGAGGAGGAGAAGCGAGTCGCGACAGCGGACTGGGAGGCAGGAGAATGTAGCAGCGGAAGATATGTGGAGGCAAGATAGTGGAGGAGGAGGAAACAGGAAGGCGAGGGAGGGGCAGGGGCAGGGACGGGTGGAGGAGGTGGAGGATGGAGAGAGGGAGTAAAGAAGAAAGAAGGACGGCAAGACTAGAAGAGAGAGAGAGAGAGAGAGAGAGAGAGAGAGAGAGAGAGAGAGAGAGAGAGAGAGAGAGAGAGAGAGAGAGAGAGAGAGAGAGAGAGAGAGAGAGAGAGAGAGAGAAATTAATAATCAAGATGTGAAGGTCAAAGAGAATAAGAATAACTAAACAAAATTACACTTTGATAGACAAAAAGACAAAAAAACAAAAAAAAAAAAAGTATTCACGAAAAGAAGGAAAAACAGTAATTATATTTTTAGCAAGCGCAGCGAGTATTTTTCCTTCTTTCCTCCCCTTCCCCTCATCCCTTACCCGTCACCCCCCACCACAACTCCCCGTCCCCCCTCTTCCCTTCACGGCAAACTGTTAGGCTCCTGAGATGAAGAAGAAAGACAAGGTATAAGCAGGTAAAAAAAAATATAAGAAAAATTTGAAAAACCGACATAGAACACACACACACACACACACACACACACATACACATGGAAGTCTGGGTGAATCACTGTTTGAAGTGCTTCGGTCTACTGTTCGAAACTCAATGGAGCTTCGGAATAATGCATGTTTGTATTGCTTATTGAAGCCGAGTCAAGGGTAATTGTATTGTGTGTACGGCAGAGAATGAGTGCACTTACTGTGTGTGTGTGTGTGTGTGTGTGTGTGTGTGTGTGTGTGTGTGTGTGTGTGTGTGTGTGTGTGTGTGTGTGTGTGTGTAATACTCTGCCAATAACTGGGCGACAGCAAACTTGGTAGTAATCTGTCGAGCATTTGAGCGTATATAGCATGGCGTGTGTGGGTGTGTGTGTGTGTGTGTGTGTGTTTGTGTACACGTCTGTGCGTGTGGGGGGCGGGTATATGCACGTGCGCGCGATTCATCTGCCATTCAAAACATATTTAATCCTTGAAAGCTACACTATGTTAATCCATAGGGAACACTACTACTACTACTACTACTACTACTACTACTACTACTACTACTACTGTTACATTTTACCGTACGTTAGCATACTGTAGAAACACATTAAAAACCTTTTAGGGAGTAATATCACACGCCTCCAATATCACACACACACACACACACACACACACACACATTACATCACTTTAATCCCGTGCTATGAAGCAGTTTCTCTCACTACCACTTGATACATCCATTACTTGCGTTCGCTTACAATAACCTGGACACTAATGTACGTAAGCTCTGAATGCTAAGTAATACAGAAGTAACTTGATAGATGTAGCCAAAAATATCTGCATTATATTTACAGTTAGCATCGTATTACATAGCATTTCCGTCTATTTCTTTTTTCTCTCACTCAGCAGACTGTGATGGAAGTTGTGGAAAATTACAAGGGCTTTTTCATGATTCTAGTGATAGCTTAACATGGATTCTTCACCAGTAGCACTACGCAATGGATTTACTGCCAGTATTACAAAATATTCCGTAGTCTTATCTCTTACATTTGGGACTGTAATGGATGTTATTTAAATTTCAAATGGTGTTTTTCTTATGATATTAATTTTTCTGGTATTATGTTTCAAATAATTTAATTGCCTTATCTCTTACACTTACGAAACTGCAGTCAGTTATTCAAATTTTCAAGGACTTTTTTCATGATTATACTGACAGGTCAACGAAGATTCTGCAACAAAAACAAGAAAACTCATAAAAACACGGCTATTCATCTCTGTCGCCTTGAAAGCAGTCCAGATAGGAGAACAAGACGTTTCAAAATACAAGCTCCCTAATTTTATCCTCATAGCCATCTTACCATTATTCTTATTATTACCATTACAAGGAATCAGTGTCAGTTATGATTGCTATGTGGAGAGTGACATGGAAATTGCCTTCATAAAACTTATGCTGGTGACGTGCTGGCGAAAGTTAAACAGCAGCAAGTGTTGTGAAGACTTGTGAGTGTGGGAGTTTGAGAGTGGAGGTTTGGCGTCCACAACATCAGAGTGAGAGGTGGGTGAGAGGAGAAGGATTTGGATGGGGAAGGGTGAGTCTGAGGATAGGGAGGGGGTGAGGATCAATATTTCAAGGTCCATGATTCGAGGCTTCTCGCGGCTCACTCATAAAGCTTGGATGAAAAAGAAACGTAAATTTTCTGAACTAAACTGGTCATTGTTTACGGATTTATATATTTATTCATTTTTTAACAGGTAACTACGTATGTTTTCTCTTTTTTGTGTGAGTATAAGAAAACAGATTAAGACAAGACAAGAAAGACGAAAACTGACAGATTTGTAGAGAGAAAGCCGATCTAGTTTAACATTCAATCCTAAAAGAAAAAGTTTATTGCAGTCACGCACTGGTCGCAAAATAAAGCGAAACTCAAGCAAAGTGTTCCGTTCCATTCACAGCGGTAGAGATCAATGCGTGAGATGGCAATTCGAGACACTTGTATGAGACACTTAGGAGGTACTGGGAGATCAAGTAGTCCTTAGTGGGTCAACAGTCGATGTCTTCCACCACATCTCCCTTCCTTGTTCCTTGTCTCTATCTACGTGTCCGATACTCATTACCACACACACACACACACACACACACACACACACACACACTTTGTCACTTCCCAGTAAGCTGTATGTGCGACAGAAGTCCTAAATAAGTAAACATGTCACACACTTTCCTTACACACACATACACACACACACACACACACACACAACGCACCTTAGTTACACACAGTATATAAAAGGCATTGTGGTACTTTCCTTCCTTTTCTCGTATTCCACCTCTTCCTCCTCCATCTACCTCTTCTGCTCTAACTCCTTCTCTTCCTCCTCCTTCATCATCTACTTCTCTTCCTTCTCCTTCCCTTCTTCATCTACTCTTCCATTTCCATTTCATCTTTTCTTCCTCCTCCTCCTCCTCCTCCTCCTCCTCCTCCTCCTCCTCCTCCTCCTCCTCCAGGCACACCTCTCGCTGTCTCACTTCCAATCCATTTATTTTTACTCCACGCTGACTAAATGCATCAGACGCCGGCCAGGGATCATCACGGATTAACTCCATTTAACATGCCTTGCGACATTAGCACCTCTCTCTCTCTCTCTCTCTCTCTCTCTCTCTCTCTCTCTCTCTCTCTCTCTCTCTCTCTCTCTCAAGTAACTCTTAAGGATCGTACTACTGCTACTACTACATGTACAACTACTACTTCTACTGCTATACTTCTACTGATGTTCAACAACAACAACAACAACAACATCATCTACTACTACTACTACTACCATTGATCTAGTACTACTACAGCTACTACTAATACTACTGCTGCTACCACTAATGTTGCTGCTGCTGCTACTACTACTACTACTACTACTACTACAAGAACTACTACTATACCGACATCTCTTAACCCTGCCCTCCCCCCCACCTCTCTCTCTCTCTCTCTCTCTCTCTCTCTCTCTCTCTCTCTCTCTCTCTCTCTCTCTCTCTCTCTCTCTCTCTCATACAAGTCTGACCGTGCGGCAGGCAAGTCCCTCGTTAGGGAGTAGTTACTGGAACTGCTAATTGGGGTGGCGGAGGGGGGTAGTTCCTGCCTGGGGAAAAGACTGGCAAGCGGAGGGGTCGTGCAGGAAAATCGGGGCAGGAATACAGGAGGAAAACTGAGGAATACTGAAGGAAAACTGAAGAGGAATACTGGGGGAAAACTGAAGAGGAATACTGGGGGAAAACTGAAGAGGAATAATGGAGTAAAATTGAGGAATAATGGAGGAAAACTAAGGAATATTGGAGAAAAATTGAAGAATACGTGAGGAAAACTAAGGAATATTGGAGAAAAAATGAAGAATACGTGAGGAAAACTAAGGAATATTGGAGGAAAAATGAGACATTGGAGGAAAACAGAGGAATATTGGAGGAAAAAATGATGAATGCAGGAGGAAAAAAGTTAAAGAACGGGTAGCGAAAATGGAGCATGGGGGTTCAAAAAGAAAAAGTAGGGAGAACTGTAAGAAAGGTAACTAAAAGTGATTAAGTCCAAAGAAAACGGGAAATTGAAGGTAAAAACAAGGGGATACTACAGGAAAAACAGATGAGGCGAAATGAGAAGAAAAAACCAAATGGGGATAATAAAAAAATGAAAAAAATGACAAAAAAATATACAAATTTGAAAGAAAACGGGAAACAGTAAAAAAAAATAGAAAACGAGGAATTTTAAGATAATATAGATTGGTAGAAGAAAAAAAGAGAGATGAGGGAATGAACAATGTGAAAAGAAAGTGAAAATAACAAGGAAAAGCTAGAAAAAAAGAGGAAGAAGGAAAATGGAAGCAAAGAAAAATGAGAACTCTAAAAAAGTATGATGAAAAGAAAGTTGGAGAATAGGAAAGAAAAGGACAGGAACTGGTGAAAATGAGAAAGAAAAATGGAGAGGGGAAAGTGGATGAGCACCAAACAAGAATGGGAAAAATGAAGAACTTAGAATTCTTAGACAAATACCAAAGAAAAGGAAACGAAACTAAAGAAAAAAAAAGGAAAGATGAATAATTAGAACGAGGAAAATCAGATAAAAAAAATAGAAGGAAAGAAAATCGGATAAGAAAAAATGGAAGAAGAAAGGAAGAAAGGTGGAGGACAAAAAGATAAAAAAAAAAAGGTGGAGAACAGAATTAGAAAGATGAAAGGAAGAGAGGTGGATTAAAAGAGAATTAGAAAGAGGAAGGTGAAAGGAAGGGATAGGATAAAGTAGAGAGGAAGAAAATGGAGAACAGGGAGATGTAAAAGAAAAAAACACAGGTGGAGGAAAAGAAAAAAGATGAAAGGAAGAGAGGTGGATGAAGAGAGGATCAGAGAGACGAAAGAAAAAAAAAGACAGGATGAATGTTCAATAGTGTTGGGAGGAGGAGAAAGAAAGAAAGACCTGAAGAAGGGAATGGAGACGGTGAGAACAGAAGCAGAAGCAAGGACAGGAACAACTCAAGTGACTAATGAATGTAGAAATGTGGCGGAAAGCGTAAAAGAATGGAAGAAAAGAAACGAGGAGAAAAGGAATAATTGGACAGAGAGAGAGAGAGAGAGAGAGAGAGAGAGAGAGAGAGAGAGAGAGAGAGAGAGAGAGAGAGAGAGAGAGAGAGAGAGAGAGAGAGAGAGAGAGAGAGAGAGGAATACGCTGGAACTGAAGAAAAGAAAGAGGAAACAGACGCAAACGAGAAAATATGTAGGAAATGGAAATATGAAAATAAGAATAAAGATAATGAATGAAATACGTAGCAAGAAAGAGAGAGAGAGAGAGAGAGAGAGAGAGAGAGAGAGAGAGAGAGAGAGAGAGAGAGAGAGAGAGAGAGAGAGAGAGAGAGAGAGAGAATGATCCAGCTAATAAAGAATAAAGACTCGTGGAAACAAACTTACGAGAAAAGAAAAGAAATGACCCACTAGAGAGAGAGAGAGAGAGAGAGAGAGAGAGAGAGAGAGAGAGAGAGAGAGAGAGAGAGAGAGAGAGAGAGAGAGAGAGAGAGAGAGAGAGAGTCGGGGAAGGAAGTTGCCGTTAGTACTTTTGTCCCATAACAACTGAGGTAGGGGGAGATGAAAGGGAGGAGGGAAAAAGGAACAGGGAAATGCAATAGGAAATAAGGGGAACAAAGGGAGGGAGAAAGGAGGAGGAAAATACAGCAGGAGGGAAGGCAGGCCACCAGTGCTCAGCCTCTCCTGGCCAAGAGGGGAAAGGAGGGAGAGAGGGAGGTAGGGAGAGTGGAATGAGGGATAGGAGGAAGAGGGAAAGAAAGGTAAAGAACTGAGGAAAGAAGTAGGTTATCGATTTATACGAGTACAAATAGGGAAAATGAGTGTAGGTTTGGGAGTCGCTACTGTTACTACTACTACTACTACTACTACTACTACTGTTACTGCTGTTGCTGCTACTACTACTACTGTTACTGCTGCTGCTAATACTCCTGCTGCTGCTGCTGCTGCTGCTACTACTACTACTACTACTACTACTACTACTACTACTACTACTACTACTACTACTACTACTACTACTACTACTACTACTACTACTACTACTAGCATCATCCCCGCTACGATTACAATCATAACTACCAACTCCTATGTGTACATTGTTGATTCACTAATAATACTACCAATACTATTACTACTACTACTACTTAATACACTAATACAAAAATAGCAACAACAACAGCAACTAGAACTACTACTAGAACTACTACTACTACTATTACTTCTACTACAACTACACCAATAAATAATGTGAGCTCCTCCTCCTCCTCCTCCTCCTCCTCCTCCTCCTCCTCCTCCTCCTCCTCCTCCTCCCACCACCACCTTATCTTGTTTTATTTCTTGCTCAGACCCTATATAAAGAACGTTTTATTACCATATTTCAATAACACACACAATCTCTCTCTCTCTCTCTCTCTCTCTCTCTCTCTCTCTCTCTCTCTCTCTCTCTCTCTCTCTCTCTCTCTCTCTCTCTCTCTCTCTCTCCTCAAACTTTTTTTTCGAGTGTTTAAATAATCTTGAGCTCTCCGGGGACCGTCAAGTTACTCCAAAGTTACGCTCACCATCAAGGAGGCGACTCAGTGGAGCAGCAGGCACTGGGCTGGGCTGAGGAGGTGGCTGTGGCTTAGGGAACACGTGATGGAGGAAGGAGGGGGATGGGAAAGAATGCAATGGAATGGGATGAAGGGAGATAGAAAGGGATTAAGAATAAGGAGAAGTTAGTGTGCATTTGAGATTCAGTTTCCTGGAAGTAGTTAAGGTAGTTGAGTCTTTTCTCTTTCTCTTTTTTCTTTTTGTAATGAATATTCTAGAGAAGTGTTCTATTTTCGTGTAATGAGTTGTAACAGTGACGGCAGTGAGGAGGAGAGGAGAGGGAGACGTTGAAATAGACTAAGATGGGTGGGAGGGGCAGGCTGCAGTGGGAGTGTGATAGTGGAGTGATGGAAAGACAGATGGAAGTGACAGAAGATGGAAAGTGGAGTGGTGTGGAGTGGAGAATGGCTGAAATTGAATAAAATAGGGTGGAGGCATTAATGCACACAGATAATTCAGAAGAGAGAACAGAGAAGAAGAGGAAATTGGTAGGTAAAGATGGTGAAGATAGATGAAGTGGTGTGTGGAAGTGGTGAATAGAGAGGAGAAAAGAAAGACGTGATGATCCAGAAGAAACAGAATGGAATAAAGATTGTGATGTGGAGATGGAAACAGAAAAGATAATAATGGCGAGAAAGAAAGGAGAAAATATGGTGATGAAGGGAGAAAGAACAGAAGAGGAGGTAGGAATGGAGAGAGGAGGAATGGAAGAAGAGATAGTGATGTAGAGAGAAGGAAAAGGAAGAAGAAAGTAGTAATGGAGAGGGAGAAGGAATGGAAGAGGTTGTTGGAATGGAGAGAGGAGGAATGGAAGAAAATAAAGAACAAAGAAAGGGAATAGAGAACGAGAGTGATGGCAGAGAAGGCAGAGATGGTGGGGGCGGTGAGTAGAGAGAACAGTAGAAGGAAGAAAGGCAGCTTAGGTTAGGCAAGAGATGTATGCTGAAATGACAATATTAAATCACTTTGACTGGAATCACAAGACAGTTTACATTGTTCATCTCGCCGCTGTCATCACCACCATCACCACCATCATCACCAGACCGCCTCCTCCTTCCTTTCCTCCTCCCCAGACCCCGAAATTCCCCAACTACCACATCAATTTCAGCGTGGACGTCCCCTGTGTGTTGCTCCTCCTCCCCACCTTCCCCGCCAAGGCCCGCGCCATACCACACCCCTTCCAAAACCGAACGACAGCGAACTCCGTAAAGAAAAAAGACGGTGACGGATGAGGAAGCGGAGGAGAAAGGACAGAGAGAGAGAGAGAGAGAGAGAGAGAGAGAGAGAGAGAGAGAGAGAGAGAGAGAGAGAGAGAGAGAGAGAGAGAGAGAGAGAGAGAGAGAGAGAGAGAGAGAGAGAGAGAGAGAGAGAGAGAGAGAGAGAGAGAAAAACGATATACAAGAACAGGGTTAGGAGGTCTCGTGTAGCCCAGCGATCCCTCACCTTTAAGTAAAGAACAGTACCTACTACTACCCTACTACACCCCCTACTGCTTCCCTACACCCTCCCCTGCCACCATGCCACCCCTGTACACTGCCCCCGCCTCATCCTTCCCGGTCAAGCGCCCGCAACGCCCCCTACACTCCCCATTACCCTCTTGACAGCCCTCCACAAAACCCCCTCAAACTTCACCCATCAACTCGCACTCTTTTCTATAGTGTCTGAGTTTCTACGATGGGGGAAAAAAGGTGGAGTAGATATAACAAGAAAAACGTGGTCTCTCTCTCTCTCTCTCTCTCTCTCTCTCTCTCTCTCTCTCTCTCTCTCTCTCTCTCTCTCTCTCTCTCTGATTTTCAATGCAACCAACGCAGCTCGCACATTCACCACGTTCCAGGAAGTAAAACAACCATTAAATATCAAGAATACTGAAAAGACTCTCTTGGAAAATCGACTGGCGTTGCCTTCAGGTTCAGTCTAATGATTTAAAGGCTCAGGAAAAATATGGTCCAGTCTTCTCTGCTTTTCACTGACAAAGAATGCATGGAAACAAATGAATCTAAAATATTTACAACTTAGCATCGTCAATTCGCCTATGAAGGATAAGGAAGCTTTTATCACGGACCTCCAATAATCCATAATGATTGTAATTGATGTAATGGTGGAAATATTAAGGCAGGTAAGTGAAGGCAGGTAAGTAGAAAATACCATCATATTTCAAGACAGACACTTCCTTCCCTAAGAAAGTCAATCACTGCAATCCAACTTCCTGCGATCATTTTTCCTTTACTTATCTATTAATGAATGTAATCGATTTTTTTTCTTACGTCACATCGAAATCGTATACGTAACTGAAATAATAGAAGTGTGTACTCGAATGCTTCAACGGCTTACCTAGGCTGCTTTCACCGTAATCTTTAACCCTTCCACTGCAATAGGCAACAATTTACACCACTAGAAGTAATGTATGAAATCTCTATAAGCATCCACATAAAAAACGGGATTAAAAAAAAATAGGGTTAACCATTTCCTACCTATACAGTCTTTTGAAGTGACTGTAGAAAAAAAAAATGTCTTAGTGTGGTTAGTAATTAAGGAAAGATGTACCAAAGAGTAGTGAAAGAGTAATATTATGTTTTCAATGGTATTCTCATGATTCTGGTTATAGTTTAACACGGATTCTGCACCACCTATAACGTAGAAACTCGTATTAAGTATGTACCAGATGGGACGAACGCACACCAATCGATTTCTGTGGAATTTACGAGTGACTAAGGGGAACTTTTCCTTGTGTGAACATGGTAGATGGTAACAGTAACAGTAGCATCAGGAGAACAGCACTAACAACAGTAGTAGTAGTAGTAGTAGTAGTAGTAGTAGTAGTTACAACACACCAAAACACACACACACACACACACACACACACACACACTCATACATACATACAAAGCACATCAGACGTCTATTTAAATTCAATAAAACTTTCACTCTCGAGGAATTCTTTTACTTAAACTTTGGAGAAAAACGAGAAGCGAGGAGGAGGAGGAGGAGGAGGAGGAGGAGGAGGAGGAGGAGGAGGAGGAGGAGGAGGAGGAGGAGGAGGAAAGAACTGGAAAGGCTCTTACTTGAACTGCTTGCCTTGAGTCACAGCAGCTCTACGGGGCCAGAAACGACTCTCCTCGCACACAAACACTCTCAAACTCTTTATTCCCCTCCCTCTCTCTCTCTCTCTCTCTCTCTCTCTCTCTCTCTCTCTCTCTCTCTCTCTCTCTCTCTCTCTCTCTCTCTCTCTCTCTCTCTCTCTCAAGTTTTCTTCCTATCTTTAACTCTTCCTATGTGGTTTGCTTCATCGAGTTTCTTTCCCTCCACCTTCTCCTCCTCCTCCTCCTCTCTGTTTTACCTTCTTTTCAGTCCTCACCATTTTTCTTCTTTTACCTCCGTTTTCTTTCCTTCTCCTCTCTTAAGGGGGTTTGGGGTAGAGGAGAGGACAGGCTACAATTTATTTCTTAATTTTTTTCTTTCTGTCTCTCTCGTCAATCTATTTTCCTTTAAATATTCAGTTTTTTTTTTCCTTCCAGGTCTACTCGGTCCATTACCTCCCTCTCTCTCTCTCTCTTGCCTCTCTCCTCCTCCTCCTCCTCTTCCTGCTCTTCATTCCCCATTTCCTCTTCATATAAATAATCTTCATGCGCCTCAGCTTCCTATAATTTCTTTGCTTTACTTTTTTTTCTCTCTTTTCCTCTCATCCTCATCCACTTCCTCTTCCTGCAAAGATCCTCTCACTTCCACCTCTTCCATTTCCTTTTCCTGTGAATCTTCCTTTTTTTTCCCCCTCCTCTTTCTCCTTCTTCTTCCTTTCTCTTTTTTTGTTCCCTTCCTCCTCCTCCTCCTCCTCCTCCTCCTCCTCCTCGTCCACCACCTCCATTTCCTGTCCCTGTAAATCTTCTTCCTTCTCTTCTAACTCCTCTCTCTCTCTCTCTCTCTCTCTCTCTCTCTCTCTCTCTCTCTCTCTCTCTCTCTCTCTCTCTCTCTCTCTCTCTCTCTCTCTCCTTTTTTTGGTTTCTTTAATCCCCTTCTTCCTCTTCCTCTTCCTCCATTTTCTCTGCCATTTGTTTTACATTCAAGTTTTCTCCGCCCACCTCTTATTTTTTTTTTATTCCACTTCCTGCTTTAACTAACTCTCTCCGCCTTCTTCTTCTTCTTCTTCTTCTTTTTATTTTGTTTTCTAGTCATCTTCTCGTTGGCCTTCATCCTCCTCCTCCTCCTCCTCCTTCTCTTGTCTTTATCTTCTTTTGTTTTTGTTTCCTCTTCTTCCTTCGTATTGATTTTCTCTTCGCTATTTCATATTTGGTCGTTATATTCGTCATAATCATCACCATTATCAACGTTGTCATTGTTTCTCCCTCTTCTTCTTCTTCCTCCTTCATCCTTTCTGTTCTTTTCTCTTAATCATCTTTTCATCATTATCATCGTTTTCTTCCTCTTCTTCTCTCCTCATTCCCTATCGTCTCCTTTTTTTCCCCCGTCTTTATAATCGTCTTCATTATTAACATTATCATTATTTTCTTCTCCTTTCATCTTCTCTTTTCGTTCGTCTGAATCATCGTCTTTTAAAATCATCATAATTTTATTTAATTCTTCTTTTCTTTTCTTCTCCTTCTTCTTCTTCTTCTTCTTCTTCTTCTTCTTCTTCTTCTTCTTCTTCTTCTTCTTCTTGTCCCTCTCCTCCTTCCCACATCACCCCGTCAGATTAGAGCCATCAAGATGACTTGCCAATAAGTAACACATGAGCAAACTGCTGAAGAGGAGGAGGAGGAGGAGGAGGAGGAGGAGGAGGAGGAGGAGGAGGAGGAGGAGGAGGAGGAGGAGGAGGAGGAGGAGGAGGAGGAGGAAGGAAGGAAGGAAACCAGTATCCTCCCGCTACTTATTTTTTAGCACACTCCCTTGCAGAGTTATTTCACGCTCGCTTCTCTCTCTCTCTCTCTCTCTCTCTCTCTCTCTCTCTCTCTCTCTCTCTCTCTCTCTCTCTCTCTCTCTCTCTCTCTCTCTCTCTCTCTCTCTCTCTCTCTCGCACACTCAACACTCCCCTTTTCCTTTCTCCTTCTTGACTCCTTCCTTCCTTCCTTCCTTCCTCCCTCTAGTGTTTCTCTTCCTCTTTCCTTTTTTTTATCATATATTACTCCTGTGTCTTTAATTCTTTCCCTGTACTTTTATTTCTTTTACCTTTCACTGTCTCCTCTCTTTCTCTCTCTCCTCTCTCGCTTCATTTTTTTTGCTTGATTCTTTATTATTCATATCTTGCCTTTGTCCTCTCCCTTCTCCATTCGTTTCTTGAATCTTTCTTTTATCGCATCTTTATTCCCTTTCTCTCTCTCTCTCTCTCTCTCTCTCTCTCTCTCTCTCTCTCTCTCTCTCTCTCTCTCTCTCTCTCTCTCTCTCTCTCTCTCTCTCTCTCTCTCTCTCCCCTTGTTTATATGTTTCTGCTTCCCTCCCTGTCCTCTTCCTTTCTCCCTCTCTCTCTCCTCCTCCTCCTCCTCCTCCTCCTCCTCCTCCTCCTCCTCCTCCTCCTCCTCCTCCTCCTCCTCCTCCTCTCATACGAATGGTGATCACGTTACAAGTTGACCTTTTTAATATATTTTTCATTTCAATTTGGTGGTTGTTGAAATTAATGACCATTTGGGTGGAGAAGGAAAGGGAGAGAAGACGAGAGAGAGGAGGGGAGGAGAGGAAGGGAGGCGAAGGGAGAAAGGAAAAAACGAGGAAGGAGGAGGGGAGATGGGTATGAAGAAAGATGGGAAGAGGATAACGGAGAATAGGAAACAGTAGGAATTGGAGGAGGTTTAGGATAGGACAAGGCTGGATTAATCTGAGAGAGAGAGAGAGAGAGAGAGAGAGAGAGAGAGAGAGAGAGAGAGAGAGAGAGAGAGAGAGAGAGAGAGAGAGAGAGAGAGAGAGAGAGAGAGAGAGAGAGAGAGAGAGAGTGTGTGTGTGATGAAGTAAAGAAGATACAAGGGGATAGGAAACAGCAGCACAAGTTTGAATTATTCTCTTGGTAGGGAATGAGTAAAGAGGAGAAGGAAAAGGAGGCTGTGAGAAAGAGAAAGGAAGGAGAGGAGGAAGAAGAAAAGTTGGGGAGGAAAAGATAAAGAAAAAAAGTAAGGAAAGTAATGAAGGGAAAGAAAAAGAAAGGAAAGAAAAGGAGGAAGGAAGATGAGAGGAAAGAGAAGAAAAAAGGGAAGAAGAAAAGGGGAAGATGAAAGCGGGAAAGAAAAGGGTGACAAAGCGAAGGAGGGAGAGAGAAAAAAAATAGCAGTGGAACAGGAATGAAACAGAGAAACAATACAAAGTAACACAAAGAAAGAACAGAGAGAGAGAGAGAGAGAGAGAGAGAGAGAGAGAGAGAGAGAGAGAGAGAGAGAGAGAGAGAGAGAGAGAGAGAGAGAGAGAGAGAGAGAGAGAGAGAGAGGGGGGGGGGGGGAGACGTTCCTGGAAGAGGGAGCAAGACACTTCATGCTATTGAAGACGCGCCCCTCCACTCCCTCCACCCTGCCCCCATTCCCTACCCACCCGAGTCCCCTCCACTTCTATCCTCCCCAGCATAGCCTACACCGCCTCTAGCCTACACACACACACACACACACACACACACACACACACAAACGTATATAGAGTGCATTCCTAACCCTCTCTCTCCCTCTCTTCCTCTCACCTTCTCTCCTTCTCCTCCTCCTCCTCCTCCTCCTCCTCCTCCTCCTCCTGCAGCCTCTCGGGGTCATATATAAAACTTTAATGGGAAACTTGGGCAGGTAATTTCAAGCCACAATGGTATGAAAACTTAATTGTGGGTATTTGAGATTGGCCCCATGAGACCTTGATGCTGGAAAGTTAGACGATGGGTTGGCTGGCTGGTTGGCTGGCTCGCTCTCTCTCTCTCTCTCTCTCTCTCTCTCTCTCTCTCTCTCTCTCTCTCTCTCTCTCTCTCTCTCTCTCTCTCTCTCTCTCTCTCTCTCTCTCTCTCTCTCTCTCAGTATCCATTCCATCACTCCTTCTACCTTAATTTATCGTTTCTCTTTGATTCCTCCTCCTCCTCCTCCTCCTCCTCCTCCTCCTCCTCCTCCCTCTTTCTTTTGCCTTCACCACATTCACACGCACTTCTATTTGTCACTTCTTATTTATTGTATCTTCTTTGTGTTTCCAGCAACTTTATCTCCCATGCTCCTTCGTCATCTTTATCACCCTCTCTCTCTCTCTCTCTCTCTCTCTCTCTCTCTCTCTCTCTCTCTCTCTCTCTCTCTCTCTCTCTCTCTCTGGTGTTCTTCATCTTCCTCTCCTTTCTTCCCCTTCGCTCTCCCTTCTTCTATTTTTACGTGCATGTATTTCTGGTCATCATTATTGTTTTTTTTTTACTCTCTCTCTCTCTCTCTCTCTCTCTCTCTCTCTCTCTCTCTCTCTCTCTCTCTCTCTCTCTCTCTCTCTCTCTCTCTCGGTTCTTTGGTGCTTCGTTCCATTTCATCATCCTCTGTTCTTATCCTCCTCCTCCTCCTCCTCTTCGTCTTCCTCCTCCTCTTCGTTTTCCTCCTCCTCCTCCTCCTCCTCCTCCTCCTCCTCCTCCTCCTCCTCTTCTTCTTCTTCTTCCTCGTTTTCCTTCTCCTCCTCTCGTTCTCCTTCTTCTTTCTTCTACTTTCTTCAATGAATGAGAATAACATCGTTGGGAATTAATTACGGCAAGACTGAACAAAGGATCTCTGGACGCACGCACGTACGCACACACGCACAAACACACGCAGAGAGAGAGAGAGAGAGAGAGAGAGAGAGAGAGAGAGAGAGAGAGAGAGAGAGAGAGAGAGAGAGAGAGAGAGAGAGAGAGAGAGAGAGAATGGGAAGAAGAGATAGAGTGTAATGATGAGAATGAGAGAGAGAGAGAGAGAGAGAGAGAGAGAGAGAGAGAGAGAGAGAGAGAGAGAGAGAGAGAGAGAGAGAGAGAGAGAGAGAGAGAGAGAGAGAGAGAGAGAGGCAGACAGACGGACAGACAGACAGATAGACAGACAGATATACAGACAGACAGACCACCAGACAGACAGACAGATAAATAGACTAAAATATATCCTAATTTTGAACGCAAACTACACGTATAGGGATAAAAAAAATGACGATTACAAATGGAAGGAGAAACTGAAGAATGGAAGATGAAGGAAATGGAAACGAGAGAGAGAGAGAGAGAGAGAGAGAGAGAGAGAGAGAGAGAGAGAGAGAGAGAGAGAGAGAGAGAGAGAGAGAGAGAGAGAGAGAGAGAGAGAGAGAGAGAACGCCAGCTGAATATAGATCGTAAAAATGGTACATTAATTACCAGTGTAAGCTTAAGGAGGAGAAAGAGAAGGAGTGAGGTGAAGAGGAAATACAAGGATGATATGAGGGGTGATAAAGGACGAAGGTGAGAGAGAGAGAGAGAGAGAGAGAGAGAGAGAGAGAGAGAGAGAGAGAGAGAGAGAGAGAGAGAGAGAGAGAGAGAGAGAGAGAGAGAGAGAGAGAGAGAGAGAGAGAGAGAGAGAGAGAGAGAGAGAGAGAGAGAGAGAGAGAGAGAGAGAGAGAGAGAGAGAGAATTAACCTTTAGAATCCATATGATCTCTTGGAACTTAAAGTATTTGATTGTAATTGTATTGTATTGTATAAAACTGCAACTTTTAAGCAGTGATAATACTAAACACAATAAATAAGTCACTGATTGCAAAAAAAACACTAGTAATAACACATAGAACTTAATAAAATCACCTAATCCTAGCCGAAGTAAAAAAAAATCCAAACTCTGATCTAATCTAATGTAAACAAAGCAGAGAAAGATAAAAAAAAGTAAGGAACACGATGAAAAAAAGTCAACATCGGGCTTGTTTATACCACCTGGCTGTTTGTGATTGACGCTCTCTATCTAGCCAGAAGCAAACAGTGATAAAACAGTGGCAAGTCCCGGGCACTCAGCAGCCTTGCCCTTGAGTGAGTAAGTGAGGATTAGGGCATCACCACTCCATTTACAAAGCCAGCGTGAGTATTGTCAGCAAATTGAGTGAGGTGCGTTTAGTTAGCAACACTCACACCCCAGGGCGGTAATCCGTAGCCATTCATCAAGCCGCTCTCTCATCACGGCTTCAAGGATTTTTACGCAGTACAGAGGTTAAGCTAATCTGTTTTCAGCCACTCTCCATCTTCGTCACTCGCGCTAAAAGTGAAGATTACGTCTGCCAGTTCCCTCCGTGTGGCGAGTCAGGGAGGCCCGGCGGTGCGTGGGGGAGAATGCTGATCAGGTTTCCTTGGCTGGTTCTTGGGTTAGCTTCGGTATTTCGGTTCTATAAGTTGTAAGTGATTTATATTTGTTTGTTTAATATAATGGTGATCAGGTTTCTTCGGTTGGTTATTGGGTGTTCCTTAAGTTAGCTTCTGTATTTTGATTTTGTATGTTTTTTTTTTTTTTTTTTAAGAATTATGCTTTTATAACTGTCTGTTTACACTTTTTCGTCCCGTGAATCAAAATAAAAAATAAATCAGTAAGTGAAATACAGAACACTTTTTTTCCTTCATAAACACTATTTCAGGTTTACGTAAGTGATTTAAGCACGAATTCTATATTAAACTATCTAAATGTTTCATCGCGAATAATAAAAAAATAAATAAATGCACAATCACAATTCGTCTTTCCAAACATTTTCTCTTTTAGCATAATTAGGAACAAATTAAATAAAATATTTAAGACGAAGGAAAAATAAAGATGGCCTTTCTATTATGATCATTATATACCCTAGGAATTGATTTTATTATTGATTGATTTTATTATCTATTATTGATTATGATTGTCAACACTTTTACTCTTTACATTGTCAACACTTTTACTCTTTACATATAAAAAAAATAAATAAAATACATAGAGTAAAATTAAATAAAACACAAAAAATAGCTGACCTACTCTGGCAATTAATTTCGGCACATTTTAATCATTAATAATCAGGTCGACACGCTGATGTATTTAATTTTCCACTAACATTTCAGTTTTATTTATTAACATCACATCCACAAAATCCTGAAATTTCTTGTATTTTTCTTGTTATATTTATTGCGCCTCAACTTCTCATGGGCGGGATATTAAATTGACGATATTTCACTTAAAGCACGACACCATAACGAGAGAGAGAGAGAGAGAGAGAGAGAGAGAGAGAGAGAGAGAGAGAGAGAGAGAGAGAGAGAGAGAGAGAGAGAGAGAGAGAGAGAGAGAGAGAGAGAGAGAGAGACTAAGATGGCCCACAAATTCCCAGTAACAATTCTTGATTAAACTGCAAATTCTCGAAAGTGGTCCGGCACGTGGGACCACCAACTCCTCCTCCTCCTCCTCCTCCTCCTCCTCCTCCTCCTCCTCCTCCTCCTCCTCCATCTTCTCATTCACCTCCCTTTCCTCCTTCTCCTCCTCCTTCTCCTCCATATTCTCATTCACCTCCCTTTCCTCTTGCTCCTGCTTCTCCTCCTCCTCCTCTAAATTCACGAACCAGAGAGGCGCAACCCACAGCGTCTCGGATGAAGTCAAATCAACGGATGTATAACTTTCAACATTTTATACGTTCACCTAAAAGCATCCGGGGCATTATTACCTTATTGCTGGAAAATTCAATACATCAATCAATACCTGTAAACCTCTCTCTCTCTCTCTCTCTCTCTCTCTCTCTCTCTCTCTCTCTCTCTCTCTCTCTCTCTCTCTCTCTCTCTCTCTCTCTCTCTCTCTCTCTCTCTCTCGACTCCTAAGCCCTTCTAGACATGAACTAATGTAATCTAACCTAAATACCCTTCTATAAAACCTTGCTTCTCTCCTCACCTTGCTGCTAAAAATTCAATAGATCAGTCACTACCTAAAAACGTCTCTCACTCCCTTCCCCTTGACTCTTAATCCCTTTTTAGACGTTACCAAATATTTTTTTTTTCATGATAGCTTCCTTCCTGCCACTATCCAATTCCTTACAGAAACAACTCTCATCTCCTGTATATTTACTTAGCATTTGTCTTTCAATTAAATCGTCATCAACATCATTAATACTCCTATTGTTATGGCTGCAGTGTCTTAAGATTCAGAGTGATGTGAATATTTAATTGAATGGATGCAAGAAAAATAAAAGAAGTGGGGTAATTCTGTCTTTCCTGGGCTGTATATCTCTATTTATGAGGCCGTAGTGCAAAGGAAAAAGTGTTTCAAAATATTTAAAGTGATTGCGAGAGAGACTGATTAACACTGAAACAGGTTATAATAAGCCTCAATTTTTCCTTAACCTGTAACCTAATCTCGCTATACAAAACTGATATCCTCCTCTACCTACACCTTTCGTCTTTTCCTTTCTCTCTTTTATTTATCCTTTCCTCACTGTATGTTAGTTTAGTCCCGACAAACGGTTACAAATCTGCTGCTATTTGTTTTTCCTTTGTGTCCCTTTCCTCTTCCTCCAGTGCATCTTGCTTAAATATCTTCTTTAATTCCTCCTCCTTCATTCTGCTCCTGCTTTAAGTCTTCTCCCTCCACCTTCTGCATCTCCTTACGCTCTTTTCTTTGCCTCATTGAACATATATCGAGAAGAATATATCCTGGAGCATATTATTAGGCCCCGCGGAGCACTAGAAGGCACCCGACACGCTCCCACGCCCACCTCATCCTTGCTTCCCTCCTCCCTCATTCGCACGCTCCTCCTCTTCCTCCTCCTTCACTTCCTCCTTATCCCAGCACCTCCGTCCACCTTTTACATTATTCATTATAGTTAAGTGCTGGCCACCTTCCTCCTCCTTAGGTTCCTTCCTCCTCTCTCTCTCTCTCTCTCTCTCTCTCTCTCTCTCTCTCTCTCTCTCTCTCTCTCTCTCTCTCTCTCTCTCTCTCTCGCACTGCACTTTTCCAATGCTCTCTGCACTTCTGTACGTCTTGAAAAACCTTCTAATTTCGTTTTATTTCTCAAATTCTCTTTTATTACAGCATTTCTCATTTCTCAGTTATTCTTCAGTAGCTGTATTTTCCATTCGATAATATCTATCATCGTCCATCCTCTTATTTCCCGTCTTCATCAATGTTCTTTTTCATTCTAATGCTTTTCATCACTACAATCTTCCATCTCCTCTTCCTTCCTAACCTTGATTCATTGTTATATTATGTTCCCTGTCTCTCTCTCTCTCTCTCTCTCTCTCTCTCTCTCTCTCTCTCTCTCTCTCTCTCTCTCTCTCTCTCTCTCTCTCTCTCTCTCTCTCTCTCTCTCTCTCTCTCTCTAGCACTGCACTTTTCCAATGCTCTCTGCACTTCTGTACGTCTTGAAAAACCTTCTAATTTCGTTTTATTTCTCAAATTCTCTTTTATTACAGCATTTCTCATTTCTCAGTTATTCTTCAGTAGCTGTATTTTCCATTCGATAATATCTATCATCGTCCATCCTCTTATTTCCCGTCTTCATCAATGTTCTTTTTCATTCTAATGCTTTTCATCACTACAATCTTCCATCTCCTCTTCCTTCCTAACCTTGATTCATTGTTATATTATGTTCCCTGTGTCTCTCTCTCTCTCTCTCTCTCTCTCTCTCTCTCTCTCTCTCTCTCTCTCTCTCTCTCTCTCTCTCTCTCTCTCTATCAACTTTTCTTATTCGCAAATCATTTATTCTTGCATTCTTCTTCCTTTCTGTCTTGACCTTTCTTCATTATTATTTTCGTCATTGCTCCTCATTCCGCATAACCTTTATTTCCCTTTTCTCAATATTTTCCTCATTTGCAAGTAATTTGTCCCTAAATCTTTCCTTCCTTTTATTTTTACCTTTCCTTACCTCGTTTATTATCATTCCCTTACGATCTGTTATATTTCTCCATCTTCTTTACTTTCTTTCAATATTGTTTCTCAGTTTTGTCTGTGCATTCCTCCCGTTTTCCCTTCTCGAGACCTTCCTTTCCCAACATTTTCATTCTTTAACCATCCATTCCCTTCCTCCATCAACTTTACTTTCTTTCATCAATATTCTTCTCATTTCTGTCCGTATATTCATTTTCCCTTCCTTCTCCACTTCCTCCATTCTTCCCCCTTTCCTACTTGACCTTCCTTTATTGATACTTTCCTTCCCTAACCACCCATTCCGTTCCTCCATCCCCCTCCCATACCACATTGAAAATCCCTCCTGACCTGACCCACCCTTACTCCTCCTTCCTTCCCTTCCCTTCCCTTCCTTCCTTCCTTCCGCTGGCCTACCCTAAGTTAACAAGTGGACTCTCGAGAATTTATGACAAAGGTTGAAAGAGAACAGCGCAATGCATAACCTGACCTATCCTGACCTAACTTGACCGCCACGATCCCTTGAGGTGAAGCTACGCGACGAGCTACACGGATAATGGTCAAGAAAAGGACGTAGATTGGTCAGGGGGAGTAAAAATAATGGCTGGATGTGACTGTTTCTCTTTCTCGAGTATTAGCGGAAGAAAAGGGGGAAGGGAAAGCGCAGGTAAGGAGTGAATTGAAAGGAAAGGGAAAGCAGTAAAGTAAAGTAAGAGGTTAAGTTAGTTATGATATTGTAAGAAGGAAAGGAGGAGTAGCGAGAGAGAGAGAGAGAGAGAGAGAGAGAGAGAGAGAGAGAGAGAGAGAGAGAGAGAGAGAGAGAGAGAGAGAGAGAGAGAGAGAGAGAGAGAGAGAGAGAGAGAGAGAGAGAGAGAGAGAGAGAGAGAGAGAAAGGGAAAGAATATAAGAAAAAACTCAAGACACACATGGGGAAATAGAAAACTAAACACACACACACACACACAAGAAAAATACAAAAAAAAAGGCATTACACCACCATTTCTCTCTCTCTCTCTCTCTCTCTCTCTCTCTCTCTCTCTCTCTCTCTCTCTCTCTCTCTCTCTCTCTCTCTCTCAAAACGAGGTCATAACACAGCTTGAGATGAATGCCTGGCGGAGAGAGCAGGGCGTGAGGCACTAAGAGCGACGCCAACGGTGTAAACGATAGTCAATTGTTTGCTTCGAGAGAGAGCGTTTGTTTCTCGCTGGCGAAGAAGCGGAGCGGGCGAGGCAGGGCTGGAATGGAGGAGAGAGGAGGAGGTGGAGGAGGAGGGAAGGCTGGAGCGAAGGGAATAAGGAAGGGAAACGAAGGAGGGTGGCGCTCAAGGGAACCTGGAAAAGGAGATATAAAGTAGAGGAGGAGGAGGAGGAGGAGGAGGAAAAGGAGGAAAAGGAGGAACGAACGAGGGTGGAGGCGGCGGGAAAGTTGCAGTATTGAAAAATTCCACTCCTACTTCCTTTCTACACCACCACCATCACCACTACTACTACTACTACTACTACGACAGGAACTCTTTCTACCACTACCACACTACGACCACAACCATCACCACCATTACCGTCTCCACCTCCACCATCACCCACTCCGCCTTGTCTTCCCCAATTTCGTCTTCCTTGTGGTCCTCCTTTTCCTCCATCTCTTTTCTCTCTTTCTCCTCCTCTCTCTCTCTCTCTTCCTCCTCCTCCTCCTTCCAAGTTGATCCGAAACATGAGAGAGAGGAATTTGAAACGGAAAAAATAAGTTAAATGAGAGGAAAATTACGCAGCTAAAGAAAAGAATAGCAAGGAAAAATTAGGAGAAAAAATATGGAGAATGAGGCGAAGCAGGTGAGAGGGGAGGGAGAGGGAGAGGGAGGTAAGAGAAGAGGAACGGACGGACGGAAGGGAGAGAGGAGGAGGGAAGCATGGAGGGAGAGAAGACGGAGAAGGAAAAAGGCAGGGCGTTATTATGCACAAGGCCGCCTGCTGTTGATATACGATCCTTGCACGCCCACCCGCCCTTCCCTCCCTGCCCACACCGCCCACCGCAGCCCGCCTGGCCTCCCTCCCTCCCCACCGCTGCCGCTGCTTCCCGCTCGCAACGCACTGGCCCACCGGTAACATCACACCGCTGGTACTTAAACACTACTTCGATGCCCGCCACCACCGCCACCACTACCACCACTTTTATCGCACAGTGAACGAGAATTTCGAGTACTACTACTACTACTACTACTACTACTACTTTTACTACTATTACTACTACTACCGGCCACCGCCAGCACTGAGAACACCACTTGTATTCTATAGTGAACGAGAACTACTACTACTACTGCTGCTGTTATTACTACTACTACTACTACTTATCCCGTTCACCTTAAGTTCATCTCCTACCAGGTAAATTTCCTACCTGAATACTTCACTTTTAAGATTTCCTTCAATATAATTTCCTTCACGATAGATTAAATTAGGTTAGGCTTCGTTTTCTTTTTCTTACCTTTTCTCTTTTTTTTTTTTTTCCATGAGAGAAAACTTTTACTCGAGAATCTTCGTGGTTGGAATTTATTAAGATGAAGACGGTCTGCTACTATGACTACTACCACCACCACCACCATCACCACAACAACTACTACTACTACAGTATCACATAACCCACTTAACACTCACCACTCACCCACTAAACACAAGGCAACAAACAGGAAAGTACGTACTACATCACACCCACCACCACCACCCACTTATCACCACCACCACCGATCACCACTCACCCTAGCAGAAACACGCATAAAAACCGTCTTCCCTCACCACCACCACCACAACCCTCAGAAGGATCCACGACTCTTCACAAAGGGAATAATCACCCATCATGTAAAACCGCGGCCCCAAAATGCCTCGCAACATGCATAAAAGATTTTTCGACAAGATGGTTTTCGTGTGGAGGACAAATTACGGACATTTTATCATCACAGTGGACAGCGAACACAGAACCAGAATTTCCAGAGGTTTGTCATCCAGTCCACTTGAAGACTTGAGAGTGGAGAGGAGCGGAGAGAGCGAGAGCGAGAGAGAGAGAGAGAGAGAGAGAGAGTAGCTTATCAGAAGAATCGTCTTTCTACACACTTGAATTATGTCGCGTCTCTCCTTCTGTAGCAGAATTTTCTTTTTCTTTCTTTTTTTCTCTCTTTTTTTGATGAAATGAGCTACTGTCACATTCCTCTTCTTTTCTTCTTATTTTTTTTTTCTCTCTTTCTTATCCTATTTTCTCCTTCGTGCCTTCCACTTCTCTTTCTCTTTCACATCCTCCACCTCCTCTTCCTTCTCCTTTCTCTTTCTTACCCTTAATTTTTTCTCTCGTTTTATCATTCTATTTTTCTCCTTCGTTCTTTCCACGTTTTATCTTTTATTCTTTGACCTTAACCTTTCCCTCACTTATCCTTCATTTTCTTTCTTTTTTCGCCCCTTTATTCTTCATCCTACTCTTCTCCATAACATATCATTATTTTTTTTTTCCTTCCTTAACCTAATTCTTACGTAAAGAAAAAACTCAGCCTTCTTTGCTAGAAATTTGGTATTCTTTTTTTTTTCTCACTTTTCCTCTTCACCTTGTTTTTCCGCGGGGCTGACTGGGCGGTGAGAGGGCTTATGATCTCGTGTCCTTTTTATTCCAGTGCCCGTAAGCCCAGTGCCCTTGGGAGCCGTAAGGATGATGCCCCTCACAGGAAGCCCAGGAGAAGTATTACGTAGCCCTATTTTGACTCTATATGCTCCCTTCGGTTCTTTTCGCCTATTCGCCCCCACTATCTCCCTTTCTCTTACTTGCTTGCTTGTTTAGTTTCTTTCTCTGGTCTTGCTTTTTTTTGTATTATTGTTGTTGCTGTCTTTTTTTCTGGTTGATTTTTTTTTATTGTGTTTTCCTTTGTTTCGTTTTTGTTTCCTTTGTTATTGTACGTAGATCTGTTTTTTCTGTCTTTCATATTTTTCTTCTTCTTTTTCCCGTCTTGTTCTTGTTCTTGTTCTTTAATTTCGCTACCGTTTAATTTACCCATACACTATTTTTCTTTATCTTTCGTTTCTACTCTCATGTTCACTTCCTGTTCTTCTTGTTCTTGTTCTTCTTATCTTCCTCATATTCTATTCAACTCGTTAACAACTAACTTTTCTCCCAAACACAATATTTATCATTAACTTTAGCAATATTGGCTGGCTTTTGACCTCTCTCCCTTACACTGCATCCGTTCACTTTCCTCTCTCTCTCTCTCTCTCTCTCTCTCTCTCTGTGTGTGTGTGTGTCTGTGTCTGTGTCTGGCCCTTTCCATTCCCTCCAGTCCTTCGTAGCTTTCACTCTTTTTACAGTCCTCCCATGCTCCTCATTCCTCTTCCAACCTCTCACTCCTTTTACCCTCTCTGCCACCCTTCTCCCATTCTTTATCCCCCTACATTCCCCCCTCGCTCCCCTTCCCTTTTGCTCTCACCCTCCGGCCACACAATTTGTCAGCTGGAGGAGGAGGAGGAGGAGGAGGAGGAGGAGGAGGAGGAGGAGGAGGAGGAGGAGGAGGAGGAGGACATGTTCACTGCCTGTCTCAGCCATCAAGCGAGGCCGGCATCTGATGGTTGGCTCGTCGCTTGCTCAAGAACCTCGATAGATACTGAATCTCTCTCTCTCTCTCTCTCTCTCTCTCTCTCTCTCTCTCTCTCTCTCTCTCTCTCTCTCTCTCTCTCTCTCTCTCTCTCTCTCTCTCTCCCCCTCACCCGGACCGTGTGAATTATACCCCCTGGGCGTGTAAATTATACCCCCTCCAGCCGTGGAAAACAGATCCCCCTGTCTGTGTCAAATAAACTTCTTGGTCCAAGTGAAATATGGTCCCCTGCCTTGAAAAGAATAGTCGCTGTCAGCGTCAAATGTTCTTCTTCGGACTATGTAGAATGTATTTTCTTTATCCCTCGAAAAATATGCTGGTGGTAGTGGTGGTGGTGGTAGTGGTGGTGGTGGTGGTGCTCCGTTGTGCGAGACGTAACCCGGCTGGGAGTTTAAGTTAACCCTGTGACTGCTATAGTTGTCTTTTGGGAACATTCAACGTAGTGTAGGAATGAATGAAGTTTGCATGACGTATAGAGGAGAGAGAGAATCATTAGAGGTTGATTTTTCGATTTTCTAGGATACGAAACTAAATAACATACTTTAGTACGAAATATGTCTGAAATTTCTAAAGCATTATGGCAAAAAAAGGTTCAGCACTGAAATGGTTGCAAAAAAAAAACTTAATCCTCTATTCTCTAGGCTGTAAACCGAATAAGAGACTTCAGTACAGGAAATACATGTCTGAAAATGCTAAGGGATTATGGATGAAACATGTCCAGCACCAAAAGGGTTGAGATACAGCCACCACCGCCCGTGTCTTGCGAGGGGGGAAAAATGTATCCCGCAAGCCATGGGAAATTCAGGCCTGGAGGTGCATTATGCCTCCCCCCGCCGCGCAAACTGAACTGCAGCCCCGCGAAATATGACCTCCGGCGCGAAGCTCACCTGCGGGCTGATACACCTGGATTAGTAGCAGGGCGGCACAAACTTAAAGGCCCCGAACACCAGCTTAACCTTGTACCGCCGCCACCCACACCTGGCGGGCCTCTGTATACCCCACCTGCAACACAGACATGGCTATTCCTTCTTTTCTATGTAAGACGGGGCTCTGGCCTAGGGCAACTAAAAGGAAGTAGAGAAAGAGAAAAGGTCCACTGAGGTGCCAGTCCCCAAAGAAAACGGGCAAATGGGTTTTCCAAAGTTAGAGGATGTCTTGAAACCTCCCTACTGAAAAATTCAAGTCATAGGAAAAGGGAAATACAGAAGCAGGCAAGGAGTTTCATTGTTTACCAGAAAAGTGGTTAAAGATTGAGAATACTGGTTAATTCTTGCATTAGAGAGGTGGACAGAATAGAGGTGAAACTTGAAAGTCTCCACATTACCAATATAAATCATTCAAGACTCGAATCCCAGCCATTTAATTGCAGCCTTATTTTTCTCTCACTCATTATCACCACCAGCAGTTTCACCGCCACTATCTTCATAACCACCACTACCACTACCACCACCACCACCACCACCGTCGCCGCCGCCCTACCAGCAGTGTCTCCCGCCTGCCTCACAACTCTCCGGCAGCCAGACATTACTCAGCCATCAAGGTCGAGGCTGGGCTGCGCGGGAGAGATATGAGAGTAAAAACATAAAGGAGGCTAAACGTTTTAATACAATTTATGGCCGATTCATCCAAGGTCACACTCCAGGGAGCCACGCAGCGCTGCCCGGGGGATGAGAGTCTGGATGCTGCCCCAATTGGAGATTATTACAGCAATACGGCGTTAATGCGACGAGGAATCAACCTCTCCGTCACCTGAACCTTGCGTATATATTCAGGTTAATTAAGGCTACTAAAGCAATCAGGTAATATTCCGGTGCCGGCATCGTATTTGGAAGTAAGCAGTGGAGAATCAAGTTATCTATTACCAGCCCAAATCTTGTGTGTGTATATTCAAGTTAATTAAGGTTAATAATGTAATCTGGTGATATTCTAGAGTGGGTGTTCTGTTTAAGGTCGAGGCTGAGGCTGCTTCATATGCAGTTCTGGCTAATGACAAAGTACGAACAGACGAAAATCAGAGAAGCTGCACGGCGTCGTTTAAACTTACACACTGCTGTCCCTGAGATAAAATAAGGGAAGCTGCAAGAAGTCATCAGGCCTACACGTAGCAATCACTGTATAAAACATGCATACCTATTTCCCCATTTCTACCTATCATCCTCAACCAGTAATTTGTGAATGATTTCCTTTCATTGTGCTAAGCGTTTTCCTTTATTGATGAGTCTTCTGCGCTACTAAGCTTACAAAACCAGGTGGCAGATTGTCAGTTCTTCTTACAGCAGTATTACAAGTGTATCCTTACCTAACACAGTGGCAGCGAATACAGGTTACTAACTGAACTCGAGAGCACGATTGTATGCACCTCTGTATTATGAACTTACAACGTTATGCCTCGTCTTTGCCTGGGAACGAACATGAGAGATAGAAGACATGCTTGCTTCTCACCCCTCTCTCTCTCTCTCTCTCTCTCTCTCTCTCTCTCTCTCTCTCTCTCTGACAAAACTGATAAAAAAAAGGAAAACTCGCAGCTAAAAGTCAAAGATATGGAGAAGTTTGAGTTTGTTTCTTTTTTTTCGTTTTTTTTTTTTTTCTCTCAAGCTACGTATGTCAGTTAGGCTTAAGTGAATTTGACGGAATGACGAACAGATTATTCTCTCTCTCTCTCTCCTCTCTCTCTCTCTCTCTCTCTCTCTCTCTCTCTCTCTCTCTCTCTCTCTCTCTCTCTCTCTCTAACACACGGGAACAAACGCACATGTGTTGAGTCATAATCAGGTAACTGGCGTAATGAACTGACTAATTAACTCATACTGGCAGGTAGGGAGGAGGGGGGGAAGAGAGAGAGAGAGAGAGAGAGAGAGAGAGAGAGAGAGAGAGAGAGAGGAGAGAGAGAGAGGAGAGAGAGAGAGGAGAGAGAGAGAGGAGAGAGAGAGAGAGAGAGAGAGAGAGAGACTTTTCTTCAGTATACACGATGCTAAATTGGCATTTTCCCCGTGAGAATGTCATTTTCATCTCAATTATCATTCATCACTCGAGGCGTTGCATCTGCACTACATCCTTGTGCGTGTGTGTGTGTGTGTGTGTGTGTGTGTGTGTGTGTGTGTGTGTGTGTGTGTGTGTGTGTGTGTGTGTGTGTGTGTGTGTGTGTGTGTGTGTGTGTGTGTGTATCCTTCGCATGATATTCTTATCCTCGTGAAAACAGTTACGCCCGGTGATAAATTTTACTCGAGATATCACAACAACAGGCTCGTGTTTCGTGCGAATCTTATCCATTTCAGCTAGCGCTCAAGCTGGTACGGGAGGAGGAGGAGGAGGAGGAGGAGGAGGAGGAGGAGGAGGAGGAGGAGGAGGAGGAGGAGGAGGAGGAGACCCTCAGGGCTGAAAACGTTCCGAGATGACCTTTGCCTTACACACACACACACACACACACACACACGTAACAGTAATGCCACGCCCCACTGGTTGCAGCATCACCCTGTGGGCTACTGTAACAATCAGCATTCCTTCCACATTCCAAACGACCCTCCCTATTCCTGCTTCAGCAATGCTCCACACCACCATCACCCTATCACCTCTCCTCTCCCTCCACCTTCCCACACATACTCCTGTTTCACCCCACCAGCTAAGACCGCCAGGCAACTTCCTTCCTGCACGTCCCGTCTCCGTGCACGACAAATTACGCAGTTAAAGTGCATTAGGAGCGCCGTGCCAAAGTGATAGTGGCCACGATGCGACCCTTTCCCCTCCTTCCCGCCCCGACCCCCCTTCCACATCCTTCCTGCCCTCGCTCACCCCTACTTCCCGCCCTAGCCCCCTCCCGTCCGCCAGCACACAGCCCTCACTCGCTGTTTGCTTTGTTCAGCTGCTGGCTCAAAGTTCTCTTCCACGCAGTTGGAGGAGTCCTGAGTTGAGAGGAGAAGAGTGTGTAGTGCGTATGTACCGAGGCGCCCGAGGGTACAACAGCTCGTGAGTTGCAAGACGAGTGTGGGCTTTAAAACTCACGCCACTTGTCCACATTAGCACAGGTCAACACGGCATTCTAACTTTTATTTCATCGTCTTCCTACAAAACAAGGAGGGGAAGAAGAAACAATTGCACGACGTAACAGACTGTGGCACGTTCCTCCTCTTTCACCATCCCAGTCCTTCCTTTCCCCTCCCCTTCCTCCCTATTCCTCATTCCCCTTCCCCCATCCCCCTCCCGCCCTCTCCACAGGCACAGCAGCAGCAGCAGCACCAAAGCAGCAGCAATGGCGTGGCGTGGAGTAGTCCTAACTTATGGAACGATCCGTTATGGAAGGCTACAATTATAGCAACGTTTTTTACTCATCACCAAGTTACGAGTGATGTGAAAATAAGACTCGGAAGAATATAAAAACCCAGAGAGTTATGGAGGAAGTTACAAGATAAGCTGCAATTTATGGCGCAGGAAACAGTGTGTGGATGGCGCAACGCACTCACTGGAATGCATCTTTACATTTTTGGTAACTAACGAGGCCATGACAGACGACGTAAACACTTGCACAACACACAGACACACAGACGCAACACTCCAATATCACCACGACACTTAGGAATACTTGGAAAGGACTCGTAACACCTTCAGGATACCAAGTAAACAATAAAAACAACAAGAAGATTCCATTAAGCCATTCTGGATTCAGTCCTGTCCACCCAGTTACACTCAGAACGCCCTTCAACGATAGCCAAAGATACAGACACACTACAAAAACACCTCAGACTTTCAAAGCACCCAGAAAAGTAGGTCTTCGTCAGGGTCAACTGGACATCGCTGAAACTTTGCTACCAAGATGTTAAGAAAGATTAGGACACTTGAATACAGTATCTGCATGACCTAAGAGCAGTAGGAAACTTTCACCCTCCCCAACCTTTCTTGTGTTGAGTCGAGGAAGGCAACGCAGCCTCAGCAAGACAACATAAGAGCGGGAAAACACGTCAACTTTATCGACTTTAAAGAGACGAATGAGCCACGGGCAAGAAGAGGGTAAACTTGGAAAGGGGTTGTGAAGTATTTGCAGGAGAGTGGTGTTTGTGTTGCAACTAGTGGTGGTGATAGTGGTGGTGGTGATAGTAGTAGTAGTAGTAGTAGTAGTAGTAGTAGTAGTAGTAGTAGTAGTAGTAGTAGTAGTAGTAGTAGCAGTAAGTGTTGTGATTGTGTGTGTGATTGTGTGATTGTGTGTGTGTGTGTGTGTGTGTGTGTGTGTGTGTGTGTGTGTGTGTGTGTGTGTGTGTGTGTGTGTGTGTGTGTGTGTGTGTGTGTGTGTCGACGCGCGTGCCGACATTAGCGTGTCAATACTGGCGAGCACATAAGTCACATCGAAGGTCTGTATTCCTTGCCTCGTCCCTCACTCCGGCACCTTCCTTGTGAAAATCCCAAAACCAGACAAAGAATTAAAAACACTTGTTGCCGCAGCGAAGGTAAAAGCAAGTCAGAGACAAGACGTACAAGGTTAGTGAATCTTCCTGAACAGTTGCGTCATCAAATAAACAGCCTTCACAGCCCTCACCATCACTACGTATCTTGCAGACGCGCAGGCACACAGCGCCCCACAAACCTCCCACACAGAGCCCCGCCACAACGCTTGGCCGCAGCTACGACGCCTCCGCTGCGTTGATCCTCCCCCTTCTCACACAGACAAGAATCACAGGACAATAAACCCGAGAGTTACCGACCTACACGGCCTCCTCGCCCAGCCTGAAAGTGGCCGTTGCAGACGTTACTGGAGATAGACAATTTCCTTTTCGAAAACTAGATGGCGTTCGCGTTCCAAACAGTGAACGCGAATAGTACCACGTCCCTTATTGACTTGGTAGCATCTGTGTGGATAGAATGACATGGTATAACAGCGTAAGAGAGATGCAGGGAATTCATAATATGGACATGACGTGAGAGAAAGATGAGGCAGCAAAAGATGGTAAATAAATGACTTACTCACCAGGCGATGGGAAGCGGGCGAGGCTGCACTCACTTAGCTTACGGAGGAGGCAAAAAAAGATCGTACAAGGAAAACAGCTTTGGAATGGGAGGGAAGGAGCGGGGAGGCGAGGAGCGAGACGAGGGCGGCGGAGGCTGAGGATGAGCACCCACGGAGAACTGAACAAGATAGCACCTCCGTAACTGACACTGAGACGACGGGAAGAAGGTATATGTCGCCTGGAATTGTGTTGGAAGGCGTGTCTGAAGGCCTCTCAGCTTAGTTCAGCCTGATCCCGTCGCGTCTCGCCCAGCGCCACCCCGCCCGGAGAGAAACAACAAAGCCCTCTGTTAGTGCGGACCGTAATTCACAACGCACAAAAGCGGCACGACACATCACTGGCTCGGTACTTGCACTATTACAGGGCGTGCACAGCGGCATGCGGGGAGTGGCACGGGTGAAGGAGGGAGGGAGTGCGGGGGAGGAGGAGACGGTCACAAGCGTTAGGTGGGAGGGGCAGGAGATGAGGAAGAGCCACCATGCACACAACACTGACAATCTTACATGGAGCGGCCATGGTGGTGGTGTAGGGCGGGACTACGCCACACGACAGCTTGCGGTGTGTGCCAGGCCTGCTGCCACTGCTGCTGCTGCTGCTGGCCGGCTGCTGCCTGTGGGTGCTGCACACGGATGTGCTGCTGTGGGGGCCGTACCACGCCTGCCCACCCGTGGCACGAGCCCGGAGGAGCCCAGCCCGACCACCACAGGGTTACCGGTGAAGGGCTCACGGACACACAACGAAGGGAGGAGGCGGGCAGGGGTTGAAGAAAAGACACAGAGAAGAGATCGGAAAGGCAGCAGAAACTGAAGCTAGGCCTCTGGGTTAGGCGGGGGTGGGACTAGAGGAAGGAGTTATGTGGAGGAGGAAGATGATGGGATGAGTGAGAGGTGTGAGGGAGGCAAAGGACCAGCCTGGAGCAGGGCAGCGGCACGGCCTGACCTCTACGCTGCGGCTCATCAACGTCACCTGAAGCTTCCTGAGGCGCGGCTGCCTGGCCACCTTGCTCTGCTGTGAGGGTGTGACGGGGTGGACGCGCCGTGAAAAAGTAATGAGTAACTGTACAAACTTATCGTCAATCTTAACTTGACGTCCGTACTGTGTACTTTGTCCACAAAACTTTCACCTTACATGTCAGGAGGGGTCGGTCTTCCTGCTAAGAACACACTTTGTGCAATGACCAATACTACTTCAGTATCTACAATAAGACAAATAGTGATCACACAACATTTCAATATTATGGTGTGCTTCCTGATATATCTGAACGAGTGAGTTAGTAGTTGTAAACAATTTTATTTGTGAGGGAGATTGGAGGGAGGCGCACGTCGTCGCTTTGCTAATCAATAATATATTTAACTTTGGGGCAACTTCTTGTGGACAGAAGGACGGGGAGCGGCGGGCGAACCGATGATGGTGGGGAGCCGCGGGAGAACAGGGGCGTGGGGGATGGGAGATGGGAAGGCTTGTATAAACAAGCAAGGGGCGAGGGTCAGGCTTAGGGGAGCCTAAGCCTCTCTTTGGCACTCGCCGTGGCCTCAGTCCCACCGAGACTGAGGCGAACGGGGACGCTATTCCAGCAAGTCCCCTTATCAACCTGGAGGTGAACGCTGGACAGCGACGTCCCTGAGGAGCCGACGCGCTGAATACTGCATCGAGGGAGACTCAGCAGTTGGCAATCACGTTCTTTAAGACGCAAATGACCAGAGGTTAGAATTAATCGAGGTCAGAATGATTACAAGCCCTGCAGCGATTGGTTCACGGTATGTGAGGAACAAATACTGGTAGAGGATACTCTTATAAGAATGTACTCGCCGGGAGAGTTAGTGAGGTGGCTAAAAGGAGGGCCTGGCGCCACGGACACTTGTGCCTGAAGGCTTTAGTACGTGACTGAACACGGACGTGACCGACGGACGACTCGAGGGGTGAAGAAATGTAGGGGAGTTGATGGAGGGATCAGAGGAGGGATGGCATAGGAGGGAAGTGCCAAAGGCGAGAGTTAAAGAAGAGCACAAGGCCAGAACACAGATGAACAGTGAGGAGGAGACAGAGAAGGACAGGTTAATGATGGCCTGAGAGCAAGAAATCAAGCAGACAGATGGAGGAGGCGAGAAGAGGGCACGGGAGGCCGGGAGGTCAGGGGCGGGAGGACAGCGGCAGGCAGACAGGGGCCGAGGGGACACACAGATGCAACACTGTACACGTCACCACCTAAACACCGCATTCCACAGCTACATACCTGCAAAGAGAAAGAGAAAAGACAACATAAATATGCAGCTTAAACCAGGAATGTACAAAATTGCTGAAGTGACCGTCAAAAAATGCCATTCTTTTCACCACAATTATTCACCCATAAACAAGAGGGCGCAATTTACACACACACACACACACACACACACACACACACACACACACACACACACACACCACGCGGAACGACCCGAAGTGGAGGGATAGAGAAAAGAATTACCTGAGAAACATTTTAGGTTGAAGTGGCAGGTGAGGCACAAAAGATTAATTAGTGAACATAGGCTCCAGGAGTGTGGCAAGACAAGGAAACATTATTCCTCCCTTTTCTTTTCATTATTCAACAATGTTCTTTTTTTTTTTAACAATCTCATCAACCTTTGAGTTACATTTGTGTTTTATGATTCAACCTAATTAAGTGTCATTTCTCTCATTACAGTTAATTTCTTTCCTTATGATAGTTTTGATCACACATTTTATTTTAGGTTATGATTCTCTCTCTCTCTCTCTCTCTCTCTCTCTCTCTCTCTCTCTCTCTCTCTCTCTCTCTCTCTCTCTCTCTCTCTCTCTCTCTCTCAGCCCAACCCCAGTAACACCACCACCACCACTACCACCACCTCTCCTCGCGTTCCTTCTTACTCCGGGAATGAACGGCGTCACTGGAGCGGGAAGAAGAAAGTCTAAGGTGGCGTCCATCCACATTTCACTTGCTCTCTCAAAACATCGCCCACTTGGAATTTACTGCTAAAAGGTTCCCTTCACTGCTGCTGCTGCTGCTGCTCCTCCTCCTCCTCCTCCTCCTCCTCCTCCTGCCGCGCCACCGTCAGCAGCCTCCGGGGACATGGGGACTCTAATCATACGTTGATCCTAAAGTTGCCCCATCGCGCCCCAGTGAATCAGGGAAGCGGCAGCAGGGATTGGCGCGGGTGTGGGACGAGCAAAGGGCAGCGGAGCGAGTCTATGTGAGGGTGGCGTGTGTGTGTGTGTGTGTGTGTGTGTGTGTGTGTGTGTGTGTGTGTGTGTGTGTGTGAGAGAGAGAGAGAGAGAGAGAGAGAGAGAGAGAGAGAGAGAGAGAGAGAGAGAGAGAGAGAGAGAGAGAGAGAGAGAGAGAGAGAGAGAGAGAGAGAGAGAGAGAGAGAGAGAGAGAGAGAGAGAGAGAGAGGTATTTTGATCAGGAACGTGACCTAGAAATACGTAATGAAAGCTATCGTAATAAATAAAAAAATGTTAGGATTGTGAGTGTTTGCGTGTGTGTAAAAGACCTCTCTCTCTCTTTCTCTTTCCACACACACACACACACACACACACACACACACACACACACACACACACAGACAGCTGACGTAAAAATAGACAGACGAAAGGAGACAGACAGACACAGACAAACATACTAATACACTAAGATGAAAAGAAAAATCTGAAACAAATATGACGGCTTCAGCAAATAACATAATGAAGTCATAATGCTGGTGGTAACAATGACGGATAAGAATGATGATGTTATGATGAGGATAATGAAGACGACAACAGAGACAATGAAAAGACTCTAAGAATCGAAGAATTTTATATTAGTACAAAGGAAGGTCATTCAAATATTCAAATACCACATTCTAACCATAAAGAGTTTTCCCCCCAAAAAATTACTTCTGTTTCATTCATTTTTTCCCCGGTCGTCTCATCCTTGCCATTATTCACATTCCCTCTGGTATTTTAACATTCCACAGGGCTCTGGAACAAGTTATAGTCTTATTACCTCCTTTCTCTCCCCACACTCTCACTATGACTAACTCCTTCACTTCACTCTCACTCAAGACTCTCACTCTTGCTCACCGTCATCCCTCCCTACCAGCTCCATTACTTATCCGTCTTTCCTCCATCACTCTCGTCCCTCAATCATTCTTCTTCATCCCTTTCCCTTCCACCCCTTTCTCCTCCCTCCGCCTTCCCGTCAGTCCGTCCGTCTTTCTCTTCTTTTGGCCAGATACTCTTCCTCCCTCCCCAAAAATTCTTCTCGCTATAATTTCCATCAAAGTGTGAACGTCCGCGCCTCAAACCTCTTGGCCGTGTGTGGAGAGATGTCGTTATAATAAGGAAAAAGTTTAGATGAAAGGATCTTAGCAGGGATACAGGAAATACGTTGGAGAAGGAGGATCGAGGAGGAGGAGGAGAAGGAAGAAGAGGAGGAGGAGGTGAAACAGCATTATAAGACGGGCAGGAAGAAGGAGAAGATAGCCAAACAGGAGGAGGAGGAGGAGGAGGAGGAAATAGATTGGTGATAAGAACAAGCACGAGAAATTGCACAAAGGAGTAATACCGTAAAGATAAATAGAAAAAGAAAGGAAAAGATAATGGCGTGGGGAAGGAGGAGAAGGAGAAAGGATTGAAGGGACGGAAGATAAAGAAAGGACGATGATAGAGACCGGAAAGAAATCACAGGAAAGAAGTAATGCAATAAATAGAAGTGTATGGAAGGGAGGAGGAGGAGGAGGAGGAGGAGGAAGAGGTAATAAAGATAAAAAGTAAAGGGGGAGTGAGCAGGTGCCGGACGAAGAGGAAGATACGAGGAAGAAGAAAGAAGAGGAATAACAAATAACAATAATAATGGAAGACTAGGGAGTGATGATAAAAGGAAAGTCAGTGATTCCTCCAAATTATTATTGTCTGTCTGTCTGTCTGTGTGTGTGTGTGTGTGTGTGTGTGTGTGTGTGTGTGTGTGTGTGTGTGTGTGTGTGTGTGTGTGTGTGTGTGTGTGTGTGTGTGTGTGTGTGTGTTTACGTTCGTCAGTCAGCCGGCCTGTGTGTCTATTTGTCTGTCTGTGTTTGTTTTCCTCTTGTCTCTCTTGTTTCTGTCTATCTGCCTGTCTCTCTCTCCCTCGCCCTCCCCTCCTTCCCTCCCTCCAACCATTCTCTGTCTCTCTGCATACCCACTGTCTTTTTTGCGTTAAGTTGGATTAATTAAAGTCAGGTCAGGTTAAATTAGGTTGGGTTAGGTTAAGTTAGTTTAGGTCAAATTTAGGTTTTATTACACCAACCATTTATCTTTCACTTAATATCCGGTAAGGTCAACGTAAACATCCCACAAACGAACAGAAAAAACAAGAAATGTACATTAATCACAGTAGAACTCTCTCTCTCTCTCTCTCTCTCTCTCTCTCTCTCTCTCTCTCTCTCTCTCTCTCTCAACACACATTAACCCATCTCTCTCTCTCTCTCTCTCTCTCTCTCTCTCTCTCTCTCTCTCTCTCTCTCTCTCTCTCTCTCTCTCTCTCTCTCTCTCTCTCTCAACACACATTAACCCAGATTCGAAAACGTCTCTGCTTCGCTCACGTGTACTCTCAACTAAATGGAATAAGGTTAGTTTATGTAATAGTCTGGGCACAGTGGCTTCTAAACACACATAAGCTTAATGAGATGAGGCTCCTCCGCTACTATTATACAATTACCATTCATTATTTACGTCAAGGACAACCACGTGTTTCTTTGTTTACGTCTGATAAGGTGATGTGGTTTAGTTGATATCAAGTTACCAGATATTTGCATTTTCGTCTTTTATTTTTCGTTTGTGGTTTTAATTATTAGTGTTCCTTTTTATCTTACGTGTATTGAGTTGTGTTTGTCTAATCCCTATAAGTCATGTTAGTTATTTTTTTTCTTATGATCTTCTGTTTATATTTGTCTGTTTATCTCAATTTGTCTCCGTTTTCTTTCTCGTAATTTCCCTCTCTGTCTCTGTCTATATTTCTATTTGTATAACTGTATTTGTCCGTCTCTCTCTCTCTCTCTCTCTCTCTCTCTCTCTCTCTCTCTCTCTCTCTCTCTCTCTCTCTCTCTCTCTCTCTCTCTCTCTCTCTCTCTCTCTCTCGGCCATATTTACATTTTACAGCCCTGACAAAAATAAATAACACAACTGACACATAAATGAAACCTGCAACACATTTGGAGTAATATCTCTCTCTCTCTCTCTCTCTCTCTCTCTCTCTCTCTCTCTCTCTCTCTCTCTCTCTCTCTCTCTCTCTCTCTCTCTCTGACGTTACTCTGCTGACGTAAGACGGACACACAGAGAATATATCATCACACACACATTGAGCTTATCCCGCCCTAATTCCTCCCACCACCACCTCCCTTTATCCTCCTTCCTAATCACCCATATTTCCTCCAGATTATCCCATTCCTCTACCTTCCCTCCTTCTTCCTCCTCATTTTTTCCCTCCGTCTCATTCTATATTTCTGACACATCATCTCATTTTCCCTCGTTATTTTTTTTTTCGTTCATCCCTTCCTTCCTTCCTTCCTTCGCCGCCTCCTCCTCCTCCTCCTCCTTCCTCAGCGCTCCTTCAGGAAACAGAAATGTGAACTGTAAGGAGGTGAAAGGCAGGGGATGAGAGGTTGTAGAGTAGGGCGTGGGTGGTGGTAGTGGTGCTGGTGATTCTCTCTCTCTCTCTCTCTCTCTCTCTCTCTCTCTCTCTCTCTCTCTCTCTCTCTCTCTCTCTCTCTCTCTCTCTCTCTCTCTCTCTCTCTCTCTCTCTCTCTCTCCCTAGCCTAGAAAGCACCAAAATCACAACTCACCAATGTCTCTCTCTCTCTCTCTCTCTCTCTCTCTCTCTCTCTCTCTCTCTCTCTCTCTCTCTCTCTCTCTCTCTCTCTCTCTCTAAAAATCACGAAGGAATCATTCGGAGAGATCATTGTGAGTATTTGAGAATCAACTGATAACAAAAGGGGGAGAGAGAGAGAGAGAGAGAGAGAGAGAGAGAGAGAGAGAGAGAGAGAGAGAGAGAGAGAGAGAGAGAGAGAGAGAGAGAGAGAGAGAGAGAGAGAGAGAGAGAGAGAGAGAATTTAGGAGGAGGAAGAAGGCAGAGGAGGAGGAGGAGGAGGATGGTGAGGGACGACGCGACAGGTGAACAAGATGAGGTGGAGGAATAGGTGAAGGCAAAGGGGAGGAGGGAGAAGGGAATGGACTTGTGGGGGAGGAAAGAGGGGAAGGGGGAGGGGAGACAAGAAGACACTAACACCATGACCAATTCAAAAGACTCTTGGAGAAAAAAAAAAGGTAAAAAATGAGAGAAAAAGAGAAAAAAGCTGAAAATGAAAGGCTTTGGAACACGCTATTAAAAAATGATCTAATACAGTAGTAACGCGCGCACAGACAGACAGACAGACAGACAGACACAGACAGACAGACAGACAGACAGACAGACAGACAGACAGACAGACACACACACACACACACACGAAAAGTTATGACGCCTTTGCGAGACAAGAAAAAATAGTGTAATCACCAATTGTCACGCATTTAAGTTACGTCTTCAATCAGAGAGAGAGAGAGAGAGAGAGAGAGAGAGAGAGAGAGAGAGAGAGAGAGAGAGAGAGAGAGAGAGAGAGAGAGAGAGAGAGAGAGAGAGAGAGAGAGAGAGAGAGAGAGAGAGAGTGTCATCATCACGACACCTAACTAAAAATGCCAATGAAGAAAGCCAATGAGAAAAAGTCTCCATGATTTTTTCCTCGCTGTTAAAACGCGACAGTGTCCTTGGGAGCGCCGGCTGGGGAAGGGAGTGGGGAGGGGAGGGGGAAGGAGCGATGGCGTGGCGTCTGCTTAGTGGCTAGAGGGGGTGGGTTAGGGGAGCTACCTGGGATATGGAGGGGGATGGTGGGGTTGGGGAGGGAGGGGGGTGGTGGGGTTGGGGAGGGAGGGGGGAAGTCGGTGGGCGGTTGGACCTGTTATTACGCCAAGGTGGGAGGGTAAAATATGACACCCACCACCACGATCAATCCCCACCCACCCACCCACCCACCCGCCCATCCTCCCCAATTCCACCCTCCCTCCCCAACCTTAACTCACCCTTGTACCTAAACCCTCCCGTTGCCCCTCCGTGTGTGTGTGTGTGTGTGTGTGTGTGTGTGTGTGTGTGTGTGTGTGTGTGTGTGTGTGTGTGTGTGTGTGTGTGTGTGTGTGTGTGTGTGTCTGGCCTCCACATGTCTCCCACAATAACCCAACTTGACCCTCTAAATTTCCATTCCATCCCTGTAGCCCCCCATTCCCATCCCTCCCAGAGTCTATCAGTCCATGCAATTTCTTCCCCGCCTCCCTTTCAATCACCGACTCAACCCAGCCATCCACACCCATTCAATCCTGCTGTCCATCCTCCCGTCCCCTTCCCGGTCCCTTGCCGCCGCCTCCTGCACCTCCACCTGCCGGTAACTCCAGGCACGCGGCTAAACCTGCCAATCAACAAAATCTAATCCGCTTGGAGGTGGCGTCGAGGGAATGGGCTGTTATCTTACTCCATCAGCCCTTCCCCCGTCAGCCCCGTCAGCCCGTCAGAAGCACCGTCAGCCCGTGAGAAGCCCGATAAGAGTTGACAGCTGACGCCTCTTCGCTTCTCCCACCCATCCATCGCACTTCACTCATTCTCTTCCGCATCATAGAGTGACGCGGCGTGACGGAATTACACGCACTGAGTCTTGCTTTAGTTTCTCTCTCTCTCTCTCTCTCTCTCTCTCTCTCTCTCTCTCTCTCTCTCTCTCTCTCTCTCTCTCTCTCTCTCTCTCTCTCTCTCTCTGGAACTAGGTAATATGAATCTCGTGAACACTACAGAGACAACATGATTACCTCTTTTTTTAAGTCTCTTTATGGCACTTCAGAATATTCCTGCTCTCATTCTCCCTCTCCCTCTCCCTCAGCTCAGTAACAAGACTGTGAGGAATGACATCACTCTTGCCATTCCACATAACTCTCACTCTACCTCTCCCTCCGTCCCTCTCCCTCTCCTTCTCTCACACACACGCACAAAGTTACAGCGTCATTTTACATTGCCGTTAATGATAAGACGAATATCATTAGCGCCGCCTAATCTCGCGTAGCAGGGAGATAGTGCAGAGGGGAGATAATAGCAGAGTCTCTTTAGCGCGCAGGGAAAACAGGGAGGAAGTAAAAGGAGAAGACACCCCTCTCCCACGTCACCGCCCCATCCACCCCCTCCCAATGACGCGCAGGTAAGGCGACGTGCTCATTCCCCCGCTAATTAGAGGGTCCAGGTGAGGCGAGGGCGGGCGGCCAATGGGGTTGAAGGAAGGCCACAAGTGCAACGATAATGCCAAAACAAACACTGGGTCAGGTTAACGAGCTACACACAGGGCCTCACATCTCCCCAGGCGCCTCGTCCCCCTCGCGCACACACGCACACAGACGCGCGCACACACACAGACACTTACTCATGCTCTCTTACACTCTCTCGTTTACGTACATGAAAGCATTACCGGTCTGTCTCGTACATTATAGATAACGTGCATGCGCATTCTTGGCGTGCGCGAGGAGGTGAATGACTGAAAAATGCACGGGGACGGTTTCCTTGCTGCACGGAACACACGGCGAGCGATAACAAGTCTAAAAAACTTGCACGAAAAAGCGACATAAAAAATTTGCACAAAAAAAGGTAACAAAAATGCATTAAAAAAAAATAGAGGTACGTTGAAAAATGAAGTAACAGCGTACAAAATTTTAATACCATAAAGATTAAATCATCTATCAAGTAACGTCTACAACGCATAAAAGAGACAAAAAGACAAAAAAAAAAATATGAAGTTAATAAAAAAAAACGACGGAATACAATATTAGCGATAAGGATTCCACATCATACACACAAGAAAAGACCAACGTAACAGGAAAAAAATAATAATAATACAAAAATAACAACAAGAGCACCAAACACACCGAAAAAAAAGATTTAAGGAAACAATATGAAAAAAAACACCAAAAAATAACATATGGAAGAGAAAATAAACTAAAACATCAAAAATAAAAAAGTACAGATATTAAAATAACACACTATACAAAAGTTGGAACACATCCCTACATATAAACTCAAACACACTGAAGCTGAAAATAAAAATAAAATAAGAATAAAACGGAAATATCACCAAAGCAATACCTAGCGAACACAATCTTAATATGATACAAGACAAATGAACGCATCACACGAGTCACGCGGCTCACGACACACGGGAGGGAGGGAGGGAGGGAGGGAGGGAGGGCAAGCAGGAGGCGTCTCTCTAATACTCCCAGGCTAAGTCACGATTTACAGCTACAGAATTCAGGAGAACAAAACTCACGTTACAGGAACACATTTCCACACACAAAACCCCGAATTTTACGACACCACCTCATTAACACGACAAATATCCAACACAATTACACAGACTTATTCTACCACCAAATCTTACGAACTTAGAAACATAAAACACCGAAATCACACAAATATCCAGGAACTTGTCACCTGCATTTGATCTCCGATTTTACTTTAAAGATGGACAGGTGCGCGCCGGCCAGCAGGAAAACCTAGTACCTGGAAGAGCTTATACCTGTGCAAGCGACACCAAAGGAACCAAAGGAACAACAAACCAAGAAGAACACAGGTCAATATTAGGGAGGGAGTGGGAGGGAGTGACAGAAAGGGAGGGTGGGAGTAAAGGCATGAAAAAAGAGGAATATAAAAAGAGTTCTTACCGCCAGGAACACGAGTAGATATGAAAGTGAGCACTCCATCAGCGGACTC
>NC_087177.1:10961808-10974308 GCF_035594125.1 Scylla paramamosain
GAGAGAGAGAGAGAGAGAGAGAGAGAGAGAGAGAGAGAGAGAGAGAACAAAGGGATGTTTAGCTAAAAAAAATAGAATAAAGAACAGGAAAAAGCTAAAATAACTATAAAAAAAAGGAGAAGAAGGACAAAAGAAGGAGAGAAGGATGGAAAAAGTACAGGAAAGAAGAAAAGCTTACCTAGGAAGGATATAAAAGAATACTGACCTCGATGGAAGAAAAGGAAAAGAAGGAGAGAGTACAAGATAAGAGGAAAGGAAGGAAGAATACTCGTACGAGAGAAGAAATGGTTAGCTAAAGTTATCAGAAAACCACTTAGAAGAGAGAGAGAGAGAGAGAGAGAGAGAGAGAGAGAGAGAGAGAGAGAGAGAGAGAGAGAGAGAGAGAGAGAGAGAGAGAGAGAGAGAGAGAGAGAGAGAGAGAGAGAGAGAGAGAGGAGGAAAATGGATAAGAAAAGCGGGAAGAAAGGGAATAGAGGAATCAGATAAAACGAAGGAAGGGAAGCAAAGGAAGCTAGTGGAATGTTTAGGAGAAGGGATAAAAGGAATGGAAATGGCTAGAGAAGGAGGAGGAACAGGAGGAGGAGGGAGGAATAAAGTTATCATGGAGGGAGAGGGAGAGAGAGAGAGAGAGAGAGAGAGAGAGAGAGAGAGAGAGAGAGAGAGAGAGAGAGAGAGAGAGAGAGAGAGAGAGAGAGAGAGAGAGAGAGAGAGAGAGGAAGCAAAGGGGAAAGAATGCAAGTTATTCTGGCTTCAATACTTGTTGTGGTCCAGGTAAATCACTGACAACGTTCTATTTTGATGTTATTGTTGCTGCTGTTGTTGTTGTCCTGAATGCTGAACCTGTTTTGCATGCCTTACCCATCCCCTCTCCCTCTCTCTCTCTCTCTCTCTCTCTCTCTCTCTCTCTCTCTCTCTCTCTCTCTCTCTATAATGTGCTTTGTCTTGAATTTCTTCTTCCCTCGTTAGTCGTCACACCTTTGCAAATATAATGTTAAAAGAGGAAGAGGAGGAGGAGGAGGAGGAGGAGGAGGAGGAGGAGGAGGAGGAGGAGGAGGAGGAGGAGGAGGAAAGGTAACGTTGGAAGAATGTAAAGCAGAAAAAGAAAGGAGTCACAAACATCAGCATCCAATTAAATCATGCTATCTCTCTCTCTCTCTCTCTCTCTCTCTCTCTCTCTCTCTCTCTCTCTCTCTCTCTCTCTCTCTCTCTCTCTCTCTCTCTCTCTCGTATCTCATATTCAGGAAAACATGCAAACTCCATTTTTCTTCGCTTCTTTCTCCTACTCCCACGCATCACCTAAGCCTCCTCCTCCTCTTCCTCTTCCTCCTCCTCCTCCTCCTCCTCCTCCTCCTCCTCCTGGGCTTCAAGTGAGGTAGTTTGCCTCATCAACAAGCAGCGTGAATGCGCAAACAGCGAGATATTGCAACTCACTCAATTGGAAAACGCCTGCAAACAACTCTCTCTCTCTCTCTCTCTCTCTCTCTCTCTCTCTCTCTCTCTCTCTCTCTCTCTCTCTCTCTCTCTCTCTCTCTCTCTCTCGCAATTTTATCCACTTCTCTTCTCACGCTGTTCGACTCTTGACCAGCAGGGGCACAGGAAACGCAGGTAACAGTGCAGGTGTTTATTCACAGAAGGTGTGAACAGAAGGCTGGAGGTAGGTGATCTCCCGGCGCCAGGCCGCGCACTTCAACTTAACACTTATGACTGAAGCCTAGCTCGTTCACTCATACACGTATTCATGCCTCACACAAGTCTCGCTCATTCACTCGTTCACACAACTAGCTAACAACCACACACCTCCCCCGAGACATAAGGAAGATTCCTTATCTTTGTTATGGCTACCGTAACACATGAAACAAAGTTACAATGATTGAAGTACAGAAAACACGGTACATATACACAAAACAAACACAGCGTACAATGAACACGTACGACTAATCGTAGGTGCTACGGTGCCACCGCACCTGCAGTCGTCTCGGCTCCCTACGCTGTCGGCTGCTTCGACGCTCTGGTTGCTCTCGGCCACGGTGTACCCCGTTACCCTGATGCTCCGGGCTGCCGGGATGGTGGTGTTCCTCGTGACCCTGATGCTGAAGCGCTGCACCGCCATGAGCGGTGTGCTGCTCGACAGGAAGGGGAGCAAGAGGTCTGTGTGGGCGTAGGTGTCTTCTATTACGCCACATCACGCGACCGCTGCCCATCTTGATGAGGTAGTCTCTCCTTCGCCCAACAGCCACGATGACACCCAGGCGATCCCAGAGGCCTGTCGTGTGATCTTGAACGTCGACGTGGCCACCGAGGTGCAGGAGAGGAAGAGTACGGGCGGACGCGTCGTGGCGAAGTTTCGCTTTCTTCCTCAGTCGCTCTGCCTTGGCGTCGCACTCATCAGCAGCGCGCTGCCACTGCTGAGCGTATGAGCGATGATGAGCCGGGACACAGGACCTCATAGGATGACCGAAGAGGACTTGTGCTGGTGATCGCCCTTCCGCCCTCGGAGTGTTGCGCAGTTCCAGCAACCCGCGAGCGAACGCATCCTCGTCCAGGTGTCCCTGCTGTGTGGTCGTGAGGATCAGCTTCTTCACGGACTTGACCGCTGCCTCGGCGTGACCATTGGAGCGTGGATAATGAGGTGAAGATACACGATGCTCCACCCCCCATCGAGCCAGGAAGCGCCGTACCGATGAAGAAGTGAACTGCGGTCCACCGTCCAGTCCTCAGGAGAACAGGCACGCCCGTGTCGGCGAACACACCCCGAAGGACACGAACGAGCTGATCAGCCGATGCTGGACGTGAGCATGCAGACACGTGAGGCCACCCAGACAAGCGATCTACATACACGAGGTATGTACGGCCTGCTGCGTGGAAGTAGTCTGCAGAAACTGACTCAAACACCCTGCTGGGTGTGTCCGTGTCCTGCCAGAGAGGTTCGTTGGCTTGGCTTGGTAGGAGTGGACGGCATAGTGAGCATCCAGAAACGACGTTCTCAACGTCTCTGTCCATACCAGGCCAGTACACCGTTTGTCGGGCCCGTCGCTTGGTGCGCTCCATCCCCTGATGACTGTCATGGAGTCGCTCTAGTGTTTCTCGGCGGAGGCTGTGAGGAATAATAAGAAGCCTCGGCCCGTAAACCACCAGGTCGTCGTCTACGGCCAGCAGACTGCGCACCGGCCAGTACGTACGCAAGCGGTGATCGAGGTCGTGGCAATGATCAGGGAAGCCCTCGATGATGACGTTCTTGAGCAAGCAGTACTCCCGTCTCTTGCTGCTGCGGCACGTACCATTTCCACAGTCTGATCCTGGAGTGGTGCTAAGCGGACGCCGTCCTCATTGGTGGCAGATAACGCTGAGATGACCGCTGAGTGGAGAGGGTCGAGGTCACCAGAAGTAGCAGCATCCTCTTCCTCCACTGGGTCCTGTACTGGAGCACGTGAGAGGGCGTCGGGCACACAGTGTGTCGATCCCTTTTGCCAGCTTGCTGTGAAAGAATACTGAGCAAGCTTCTCCCTCATGCGCTGCAGCCGCAGGTTCTCTATTTCTCCCAACAACTTGCTATTGAGGAGAGGTATCAGCGGGCGGTGGTCGAGCACTAGATCGAAGTGAGGGAGTCCTTTCAGGTAGGTGCCACATTTCCTGACTGCCCAGACGATTGCAGCCATTTCCAACTCTATTACTGCATAGCGGCTCTCTGTGTCTGTAACAAATCTTGACCCGCATTGCACCATCTTCCACTGGTCACTGTGCTTCTGCAGGAGAACGAATCCAAATCCGTGCATCCTTGAGGCGTCAGTCTGTAGCATCGTTGGTAATGATGGGTCGAAGTATGCCAAGACAGGTGGGCTGACGAGACACTGTTTCACCTTCTCAAACGCCTCTTCATGGTTAGGAGACCAGCACCAACTGTTCTTCGGGCGTAAGAGATCTCTGAGGGGTTGTGCAGCTGCAGCCACAGCAGGAGAAAAGCTTCCAAGCTGGTTTGTAAGACCCATGAATGATCGTAAGTCGGTGATGTGCTGTGGTCGTGGGAAGTCAGAGATTGCCTTAACTTTCTTTGAGTCTGTCGTGTAGCCTTGTCCAGAAACAGAGTAACCACAGTAATCTACCACTCTTTCCGCGAATGTAAACTTCTGTGGGTTGAGAGTGATGCCGTGCTGGTCACACCGCCGCACAATCTGAATGACATGGGCTAAGTGCGCACTGTAGGTGGAGTCATAGGCCAGGATGTCGTCCACGATCTTGATGGTGTTAGGTATGTCGCCGAGAGCTTGGTCTCCTCGACGGTTATACTCGTCTCCAGACGAGACGAGACCCATAACCGCTCGCCGAAACTTGTACCGACCCCAAGGTGTTATGAAGCAGGTTAAATCCTGGTCTTCTTCTCTAATGGGGACTTGAAAATACCCCATCTTGGCATCAAGAGTGGTGAACCAAACTGCTCCGGTCCCGATCGAGGCGATGGCGTCATGAGGTGAGCGCACTGGATACACGGGCCTCTTCACGTAACGGTTGAGTCGTGTCAGGTCAACACACAGCCTTACACCAGATGTCTTTTTTGGGACAGGCACGATGGGGTGGCACCATGCCGTAGGGTAGTCCACACTCTCGATGATTCCCTTGTTAAGCAGCTCTTCCAACTGGCTCTTAATTTCTTCACGCCAATTGTAAGGGATTGTACGAGATGCTGTTACGGCGAAGGGTCGAGCGTCGTCTGTCAACTCGATGGCCATGGATCCACCAGCCATTGCACGGAAACCTTCCTTTGCTTCGAAGACGCTGGGAAAGGCCTTGATCACAGCAGCAGCGTGCCCTGCACGCTGCTGTGGCGTTGGGTCGTAGGAATGAGGCCAGCTGATCACTTCTGTGGGCGTAGATAGAGGTGGCTGCGAGGCGGTCGGGTACTTGATGGAGCTGTTGCCGGTGTGCTGTTCTTCCCTGCGTAGCGGTCGGATTTGAGCCGGAAAATCTTCGGGGAGGATTCCGAGAGCGATGGAATCGTACCAGCTAAGCAGCGCCCCCTTCACCTCCTTCACCACGCTCACAACAGTCTCAGCTTCCCTGTCGCCCAGTTGCAAGTGCGACGAGAAAGTTCCTACACAGGTGAGGGGGTGATTACCGGCAGCATAAAGTCCATCACCATCAGCGGGCGCCAAGCTGGAGGGCGGGATTCCAAGGAGTGTTGCCGTGTCGAGGCCAATAACGGTCGTTTCGGCCCCAGAGTCAGGAGTCCACGTAATCTCGTCTCTTCCAGCGGGATGTGTGGCGGTAATGAGCACCTGGGGCGCAGGTCGTGCCGTCACCGTCTTTGTGTATACGCCTGATAAGAGCTGGTATACACTGGCACTGGCTCCCCGCCTCGGGCCTGCACCGCGATGAGGAGAGACAGTTGAGGAACTCCTCGAAGCTCCTCGTCGTTTCCTCACTGTCTGCTGACATACACTCGCAAAATGCCCTCTTTTCCCGCAGTTACGACACACTTTATCTATTGCCTGGCATCCCCTTTTGTCACTGCGACAATTTTTGCCACAACGATAACAGCCCGTGGGGCTTGAGCCCCCGAAACTGCCCTTCCTGTAGTTCGAGACAGCGTTCACACCATGGCTCGAAGAGTGAGAGCCGCCCCTTAGTACTGCACTACACTGGTTAGCGCTCTCTGATGCTCTGCAAATATCTATGGCGTTTTCAAGGGTGAGTTTCTTGTTTTCCAGCATGCGTTTCAGAGCCACTTCGTCTCGTGTCCCAACGACAATTCTGTCACGCAGCTGATGGTTTATGCACTGGTCGCAAAAGTCACAGAAATTGGCGATTTCCTTTACAGCACATAAAAAGTCGTCAAAACCTTCTTGCGTTTCTTGCACGCGGGAGTAGAAGTCTCTTCTATCCATGATGATGTTGCGCTGGCTTCGCAGGTACTCACACATTGCATCGAGGATGGTTCTTAACTCCGCGTCTCTCGGTAAGCTTATCCCGTAGCGAAGTGTACGGGTCCACTCGTCGTCTAGGACAGCAGCGAGTGCCGCCCTCTGCTCAGCCAGGGAGAGACAGTCTATCCTGGCGAGGGTTACGTATCCTTCAAACTTATGGCGCCACGTGTCGAACTCACGTAAAGATGCTGACGCCGTTAAGTGAGGAATGATGGTGGCGGACGTCGGGAACCTCGCGCCCTGGGTAGACGTGCTGCGGGCTGTGGTTTCGCCTTCATTGCTCGCCGTGGTGCGACTGGGAGCTTGTGTCCCCACACGCTCCAGCAGCTGGGTTAAACGCTCCTCGCGAGCCTGACTCTGCTCCGACTGTCGCGCTAGCAGAGCCTGACTCTGCTCCGACTGTCGCGCTAGCAGGGCAGCCAGCGCCTCCAACTGCTTCTCCATTCTGCGCCGTACCCACTGCAGCCTTGTCCTGATCCTACTCACTGCGCCATGTTCGACTCTTGACCAGCAGGGGCACAGGAAACGCAGGTAACAGTGCAGGTGTTTATTCACAGAAGGTGTGAACAGAAGGCTGGAGGTAGGTGATCTCCCGGCGCCAGGCCGCGCACTTCAACTTAACACTTATGACTGAAGCCTAGCTCGTTCACTCATACACGTATTCATGCCTCACACAAGTCTCGCTCATTCACTCGTTCACACAACTAGCTAACAACCACACACACGCTCTTAAATTTTCCTCCAGTTTCCTCCATCTCTCCTCCTCTCTTCCTCTATGTTTCCAATTCTATCCAATTCTCTTTTTTACTTTCACCCCTATTTCCTTCCGTTTCCTCAATCTCTCTCTCTCTCTCTCTCTCTCTCTCTCTCTCTCTCTCTCTCTCTCTCTCTCTCTCTCTCTCTCTCTCTCTCTCTCTCTCTCTCTCTCTCTCTCTCTCTCTCTCTCTCTCTCCAAATCCTCTATCTTCTCGTCTTTTCTGACTCTCTTCAGTTTATTTTTCCTTTTTCTCCATTTCTTCTCATCATCTTTTCCGACTCCTCTATTTTCTCTATTTTTCACTTTCTCCAAGTCTCCTTTCCGTCCTCGCCTTTTCTATTCTGTCTCTTCTATTCTTCTCTACGTTTTCCATTTTCTTCTTTCTCCATCTTTCATCAATGTCCTATCATTCTTCACAGCTTCCTCTTCTATTTTACTCTGTCCTTTAAACGTTCTCTCTCTCTCTCTCTCTCTCTCTCTCTCTCTCTCTCTCTCTCTCTCTCTCTCTCTCTCTCTCTCTCTCTCTCTCTCTCTACGATAATTTGTGTGAGAGAGAGAGAGAGAGAGAGAGAGAGAGAGAGAGAGAGAGAGAGAGAGAGAGAGAGAGAGAGAGAGAGAGAGAGAGAGAGAGAGAGAGAGAGAGAGAGAGAGAAAATCAAAGAATGGAGACGTAAGGAAATTCCAGATAAAAAAAAATTACAGAAAGGAAGATAGGAGAGAGGGGAAGAGAGGAAGAGGGAGAGGGAGGAGAGAGAGTGTAGAGGGGGAAAAAAGCCTATCAGATACCAGTTCTTTCTCTCCTGTGTCGTCTTTTGCGTGAAACTATTTTTATCTCACCTTCTGATATTTCGAAAGGAGGAGGAGGAGGAGGAGGAGGAGGAGGAAGAGGAGGAGGAATACATAGGAATACATAGGAAAGACGAGTGACAGGAGGCCTTGCGACCTATGACGAGGTCACTCGTTCACTATACTACATCTATAAAAAGCTATATACTTAGCAGGAGGCAAGGATAGAACAGAAGGAGGAGGAGGAGGAGGAGGAGGAGGAGGAGGAGGAGGAGGAGGAGGAGGAGGAGGAGGAGGAGGAGGAGGAAGAGGAGGAGTGGAAGTAGAAGATAAAGAAAAAATGAAGATGGACAACAACAACAACAACAACAACAACAACAACAACAACAACAACAAATAAAGAGAATACCATAAAAAGAATGGGAGTTGTAGCAATACATGATGAAAAAAATGCGAGGAAATATTAAAGAAGAAAAAAAACAATAAAAATGAGACAGCAAAGAAAAGGAATAAAATAAATAAATGTTAAAAAGAAGAGAAACAAGATAAGTAGGAAAAAGAAAGAATGAAAGAAACTTACAGCAGATGAAGAAACAGGAAAAGTCGGAAGTAAAAAGAGAAAAAGAAACAATGGAGAGAGAGAGAGAGAGAGAGAGAGAGAGAGAGAGAGAGAGAGAGAGAGAGAGAGAGAGAGAGAGAGAGAGAGAGAGAGAGAGAGAGAGAGAGAGAGAGAGAGAGAGAGAAACTAAGTGAAGGGGGAAAAGTGAAGGGGAAAGGATTATCGAAAAGGAAAGAGAGAGAGAGAGAGAGAGAGAGAGAGAGAGAGAGAGAGAGAGAGAGAGAGAGAGAGAGAGAGAGAGAGAGAGAGAGAGAGAGAGAGAGAGAGAGAATAAGAGGCGAGGGGAGGAACTTACAGAAGAGGAGTGGAGGGAAAAGGATTATCGGAGAGGGAGAGAAGAGAGGGGAGAGAGGGAGGGAGAGGATGTTATCGAGAGAGTGGTGTTTTGCTGCAAGAGTGTGGAAAGCGTTCGTGACTCGCTTTACTCTTTTTTTGTCTACTCTCTCTCTCTCTCTCTCTCTCTCTCTCTCTCTCTCTCTCTCTCTCTCTCTCTCTCTCTCTCTCTCTCTCTCTCTCTCAATATACATACCTAATCGCCTGTAAATCACAACAATGCCAACTTTTTCTTTTTTAACACTATCACACTCTCCCTTTTATTTATTTATTTCCTCTTCCCTTCTCCCCCTTCTCTCCCCCTTCCCCTTCCTTTCCCTCCCCTTCTTTCTCCTTCCACGTCCCTCCCACTACTTTCCATCCCCACCTTCCCTTTCTTCTTCCTTCCCCTTTACCTCCCTCTTCGCCTCCCTCTCCATCACCCTTCCTCTCCCGTTCCCCTCCCCGCCCAGCCCCACCCACCTCCTTCCCCTCACAGTAGCCTCGCCAGCCCATATTTCTAGTATCGTTTAACATGAAAGAAAAAAAATAGAAAAAGAAACTCGATTTCCATTCCGCTTTCATTCACCCTGCGATAAGGAGAGAGAGAGAGAGAGAGAGAGAGAGAGAGAGAGAGAGAGAGAGAGAGAGAGAGAGAGAGAGAGAGAGAGAGAGAGAGAGAGAGAGAGAGAGAGAGAAGCAAGGGAAGGAAAATTTATCGTGACCTGATGGAGACGTTGGCAGGAGGAGGAGAAGGAGGAGGAGGAGGAGGAGGAGGAGGAGGTGGTAAGGGGAAACAGGAAGTACGTGGAAGAGGAAACGCGGTGAATGAAGAAAAGGAGAGAGAAAAAAAAACTATCAGGAGGAGGAACAAGGAGGGACATAAGAGAAGAACAAATAGTAGATAACCAGGAGGAGGAGGAGGAGGAAGAGGAGGAGGAGAATAAAAAAGACAAACAAATAACAAAAAAAAAAAACATGAACAAGAACAAGAACAAAAACACACCAAAGAAAACGTTAAGGGAAAACTGCACCACAAAAATAACTACAAAAGAACGAAAAGGAAAAGAAGAACTCGGTGAACGTGGAGGAAGAAAAGGAGGAGGAATAGGAGGAGGAGGAGGTAAGGTTCTTCCCAGGAGGTTCAATGGAGGAGATACACGGTTGTGGCAAAATAAGGTTCCTTTCCTGAGGCTGCGAAGGAACTTTTGTGAAGATGCAATGTGTTGTGACCGCGACGTGAGGTGGAGGGAAGGTGGAAGGTGGAGAGAGTGAGAGAAGGAAGGTTGGAGAGAGGAAGAGGAGGTGGAGGACAATTAGTGAAGATGAAAAGAAGAGGCTTGAGGTTGAGGGAGGAAAGGTGGGAGAGAAAGTGGAAGAAAGGAGGAAGTGAGAAAAAAGGTGTAAAAATGAGAAAAACTAGTGGAGGAAGGTGGAAGAAAGAGAAAAGAAAATAAAGAAAGGTACAATTACTGGAAATGCAAACAACAAACAGTATTGGAGGAGAGAAGATGGGAGAAGGACAAAAGAAAGAAAAAGAAACGAAAAAAAATATGTAGAGAAGATGGAAAGAAGAAAAATGTAAAGAAGTATTACTGAAGATGAAAAAAAAAAAAAACTGAGGAGCAGGAAGAGGAAAAGGAGGAGGAAGAAGGAAGGAGGGAGGAAGTCAAGAAAGAAAAGGAGAGTGGAAGACAGTTATGGAAGATGGAAAAAGTTGAAAGAAGGTGGAAGAAAGGAACGAGGAATAAGGGACACTTAATAAAGATGAAAACAAGAAAATGGTGGAAAGGAAAGGAAGAAAAGAAAAAAATAACAGTACTTCCAAATGCACTTAAAAAAAGGAAGAGGAGAAAACGAGAAGAAAAACGGAAGTGGAAAGGAAAATACGAGAAAAAAGGAAGTATGCATGTATATAAAAAGAAACAGGACGAGAGAGAGAGAGAGAGAGAGAGAGAGAGAGAGAGAGAGAGAGAGAGAGAGAGAGAGAGAGAGAGAGAGAGAGAGAGAGACCTGGAAATATACTGAGAAACATAAAAAGTACATAGTCTTCACTTCCTCCTCCTCCTCCTCCTCCTCCTCCTCCTCCTCCTCCTCCTCCTCCTCCTCCTCCTCCTCCTCCGAGAAAACAGGGGATGGAGCTGATAAGAGAACAACGGCAAGCATGAAGGAAAGAGTGATGGAAGACGCAAGGATAAGACAAGACCAGAGAAAACAGAGAGAGAGAGAGAGAGAGAGAGAGAGAGAGAGAGAGAGAGAGAGAGAGAGAGAGAGAGAGAGAGAGAGAGAGAGAGAGAGAGAGAGAGAGAGCAAATGCCGATCTCTCCGTCAGTTTTCATTAGGAGTTGTGAGAGAAGAGACAACTGACAATCTCTCTCTAATTCTCTCTCTCTCTCTCTCTCTCTCTCTCTCTCTCTCTCTCTCTCTCTCTCTCTCTCTCTCTCTCTCTCTCTCTAATTCCAATTACGGCCACACATAAGGTGCAATAAGGAGCAAAGGAGGACGGAATAAATATTGGAAACTATGAAATAAATGAAGGTATGAAGGAAGGAGAGAAAAAAATAACGAAAGGAAGGAAGAAAGGAAGAAAAAAATAACGGAAGGAAGGGAGGATGGAAGGGAGAGAGGGAGGGAGCGAAGGAGAGACGAGGAAAGGATAGAAATGAAAATGCAACTGAGAGAGGAAGAGGAGGATGAAAGGAGGACGAGCAGAAGGAAGAAGAGAAGGAGGTCTGTGTAAATACACGAGTAATATTAAGTTTTGAGAGAGAGAGAGAGAGAGAGAGAGAGAGAGAGAGAGAGAGAGAGAGAGAGAGAGAGAGAGAGAGAGAGAGAGAGAGAGAGAGAGAGAGAGTATACGGACGCAGGAAGACAGACAAAGAAAGACAAACAGTGACAGAGAAAAGCAAAGAAAACAGAAAGACGGATAAGCCGAGTAATAGATGGAGCTCTGTGTGTGTGTGTGTGTGTGTGTGTGTGTGTGTGTGTGTGTGTGTGTGTGTGTGTGTGTGTGTGTGTGTGTGTGTGTGTGTGTGTGTGTGTGTGTGTGTGAGCCACGTTAACAAGGTGCGGGAGAAGACAGAGGTACGGAGGAGGAGGAAAACTCTTTCTCTCTCTCTCTCTCTCTCTCTCTCTCTCTCTCTCTCTCTCTCTCTCTCTCTCTCTCTCTCTCTCTCTCTCTCTCTCTCTCTCAATACACATCTAATCACATTAATTTCAGAAGAGGAAGATCATTACAGGATGCACCGCCTTATTCCAAATACGTAGACACAGTTTTTTTTTCTTTTTTTTTCCAATTTCACATCTCATTCTAATCCTTTTCGTATTTTTCCTCCTTTTACTTTTCCTCCTCCTCATCCCACATCACTTTTTTTTCAATTCTTTTTTACACTTGCCGTTTTTCCTCTTTCGTTCTCTTTTCTCCTATTCTGCCTCTTCCTCGTCCGTATTTTTTTTTCTTTCCTCGTCTCATCATTCCTTTTTCAGAAGATTTAACTTTCTTCTTCCTCTCTCCGTTATTCTCAGTTTCCTAATCTTATTTCTCTTATTCATTCCTCCCCTTCATAATTCTCATCCTCCCTGTTTCTCTTCCTTCTTCATTTCCTCATCTCTTAAAAATACCTTCGATTTCAAAACACTCTCTCTCTCTCTCTTTCTCTCTCTCTCTCTCTCTCTCTCTCTCTCTCTCTCTCTCTCTCTCTCTCTCTCTCTCTCTCTCTCTCTCTCTCTCCATTTTTCCTCCTCTTCATACACCTTTGCACTCTTTCTTCTCCTCCTCCTTATCATGCACATTATTATTTCTCTCAATATCACTCTTCTTTCTTATCCACCCTCTCTCTCTCTCTCTCTCTCTCTCTCTCTCTCTCTCTCTCTCTCTCTCTCTCTCTCTCTCTCTCTCTCTCTCTCTCTCTCTCTCTCTCTCTCCCTCCGCTCCCTTGCCTTCCTTATCTTCTCCACCTTCAGCCCCATTCTTTGTTCCTGAGAGAGAGAGAGAGAGAGAGAGAGAGAGAGAGAGAGAATCCTCCTCACCTACTTCCCTTTCCTTCTTTAGTTCTATTAGGTTCCTTCAGCACCAATCATTATAATCCTGTATTGTACTCATGCCCTA
>NC_087177.1:10976808-10984308 GCF_035594125.1 Scylla paramamosain
AAAGAGAGAGAGAGAGAGAGAGAGAGAGAGAGAGAGAGAGAGAGAGAGAGAGAGAGAGAGAGAGAGAGAGAGAGAGAGAGAGAGAGAGAGAGAGAGAGAGAGAGAGAGAGAGAGAGAGAGAGAGAGAGAGGACGATGAAGAGGAAGAAAAAGCGTAAAATGAAGGAAAGAGAGGGAAGAGATGAGAAACAATAAAGGAGGAATAGATGAGAAACACTGCAAAGACCCAAAAGACAGTAAGAAGAGGAGGAAGAGAGAGAGAGAGAGAGAGAGAGAGAGAGAGAGAGAGAGAGAGAGAGAGAGAGAGAGAGAGAGAGAGAGAGAGAGAGAGAGAGAGAGAGAGAGAGAGAGAGAGAGAGAGAGAGAGAGAGAGAGAGAGAGAGAGAGAGAGAGAATGAAGGAATAAGAAATGGTGATAGTGGTTGGCGAAGAAGTGAGAAGAGGAAAAGAATAAGAAGGACGAAGAGAAAGGGAAAGGTAGGAGAAAAGATGAGAAACAGTAAGAGAAGATTAAGAAGAGTATTTAAGAGAGAAGGGAGAGATAGAGAAATAGCAGAAATTCGAAGAGGAGGAAGAGAACACCAAGCTATGAATGTAGAAATCATGTTTTCCTTAATTCTTAAAAGGTAATGCGAAGGAAAATTGAGAGAGAGAGAGAGAGAGAGAGAGAGAGAGAGAGAGAGAGAGAGAGAGAGAGAGAGAGAGAGAGAGAGAGAGAGAGAGAGAGAGAGAGAGAGAGAGAGAGATAAGGAATGAAGGAATAAAATGAGAATAAATAGAATAAATAGGAATAGAACGAGGAATAAAAGAATAAAGGAGATAATTAAAAGAGAATTGAGGATATATGAAAATGAATAATATGCCAAAAATGGAATAAAGAAAGGAAGCAGCATCAAGAGAGACTACTATTACTACTATTATGACTACTACTACTACCACCACCATCACCACCACCACCACCACCACCACCACCTAACACATCCCTGCTATTCACAATAAAGAGAGCCATGAATAAGAGTACAAAGACATTTACAGGAACACTAGTGACCTCTATTTCAAGCCGGACCTGAAATACCTGGCTGGGCTTCCTACGGCTTACCTGGGAACTTCCAAAGGTGAATACTGATAGGTAGGACTTAGTGATAATGTAAAGGAGAGGAAGTTAAAAGTATAGGGAGAGGTAAGGATATTGAGTGAGTTAGTGAGAGTGAGTGAGAGTGAGCGAGCGAGCGAAGAAGTATGCTGGTAAATACGTAGATAGAAAAATAAGAAGCTCATGAGAAAGAAAGAGTAGAAAAAAAAGTACTTAAAAATAAATAAAGTAAGAAGTAAAAGAAGAAAAAAATAGGGAAATAAAAGCACACACACAAAAAAAAAAATCAAGAAGATATGAAAAAGCGAGGCAAAAAATGGAATGCAAACCAAAAAAAAAAAAAGAAAGACAATAAAACTCAAACAAATCGATAAAAAAAAAAAAAAAAAGAATGAGAAAGAAAGGCGCAGCAGCAGAAACGAATACCGAGGAGGAGAAAAAGAAAGAAAAAAAAAATACGGAGAAAAACACAACAATCACAGATAGACGGGGAGGGGAAAAATACGTGGAATGAAAGGAACGGAGGAAAGTGAGAAAGGAAATAGATGGAGGCAGCGATAGTGGCAATACAAAGCAATAACAGCTATATTCACAAATCCCATGAACGGCAAGAAACGTGTGTGTGTGTGTGTGTGTGTGTGTGTGTGTGTGTGTGTGTGTGTGTGTGTGTGTGTGTGTGTGTGTGTGTGTGTGTGTGTGTGTGTGTGTGTGTGTGATTGCTCGGAATGCGATCATAAAAGTTGCTGGTGTGAAAATGTGTTTGTGTGTTTGTGTGTGTGTGTGTGTGTGTGTGTGTGTGTGTGTGTGTGTGTGTGTGTGTGTGTGTGTGTGTGTGTGTGTGTGTGTGTGTGTGTGTGTGTGTGTGTGTGTGTTTCCAAACGGTGCACGCTGAGACGCTATGGAGCGGAAAGGCATATGTAGTAGTAGTAGTAACTAAAGGTGTGTGGCGTGGTGGTGTGAGTACCTGAGGCTGTGCTGTGAGTGTGCCAGGCTGCTGCTGCTGCTGCTGCTGCTGCTGCTCGGAAATTGAGAGATTTTAAAGTGAAATTGTAATGATAATAGTAATGCAAACAGTAACGGCAACAACAGCAAACAACAGCAACGATAATAACAATAATAACGATGATAATAATAATAATAATAATAATAATAATAATAATAATAATAATAATAATAATAATAATAATAATAATAATAATAATAACAATAAACATCAAGAAGATAACGAAGAGAAAACAACATGAAAAACAACAACACAACAAAAGTAAACATATATACAGTAGACCGATAAACAGATAGAGACAGCCAAATCGATAAACAGAGAAGGCAGAGATTTACAGACAGACAGACTGACGGATAACTAAGTGTCTGCATCGGTCGCATTAGTACGTCTTAAAAGCATCGATAATAATAATTCCTGAACGTTTCAACAGAGTGCGGGGTCCATCCTTCTAATATTCATCACCGACTTTCATATTCACGCAGTACAAAGAGAGTCCAAGCTGTTTTGTGCACGCTGGTAATTCAATACACCTGTTACTGACACTCAGGTGCGATGCTTCCCACGCGAGACTCTCACAGCTAATATAGGAGTACATTCTAGTTTCCATATATGTGTGACTTTTTACCCCTTCCAGTACCAGGGCGTCGATTTTGTTATATACTACGCGTTATTAATTTTTCTTTTCTTTTTTTTTGTGTGTGTGAAGTTAAGGATGTTTATTTTCCATTATTTTGGGGTATAAGGGTCTAGTTACTCATTCAACACAATAGTATCTTGTTCACTTTAATATGGGTGACGGGCAGCAGCATCTGATGAGTGTTGGAAGCTGCCTGTAATACCCAATAGATAAGGAAATGGTGTTGTCTTTACATTCAAAATAAACTTCCTCTTCTATTTTTTCTTTAAGCATCTTGTTACTTTTATTCAATTATGAATCTATTTTTTGTCCTGTATTATTTTGTCTATTTATTAATATCTTTTTTTTTCGTGAAGTGAAAAAAATTCAGCCGGCATTTTGTGTATGTAGCCAGCCATATTTACACGTTCACAAGTAATTTAAACAATATATCACTGTTTTATCCTTAAATTACTTTTTTCTTTCAGTTTTACGTTACAGGCTTCATCATACGTATTGAAAAAAATAATGTGAAAATATTTAAAATCAACTTTTGTTTTAAGCATTTCTAACCTGTACCATCTGAACGCCACTTTCCTAAAATTCTTGTGTTCTGCGGCAGCTTACACGGTTGTCTGCTTGTGTTATCAGTGGATCCGAAACCAGCCAGAAATAAAAGGCCAACAAAAAAGTTTACGCTGAGAGAAAGACAGGTGAGGAAACAGACAGACAAAGAGAGACAAGCTGGACAAACACACACACATACCCACACGCACACACACACATACACACACACACTTACGAAATTTAAGAGTTTGAGTATTTCAGTCACAGCCCTTCCCTCCTCTCTCCTCCCTTCCTTCAGCCTCCTCCTTCCTTCTTCCTCTTCTCCTCTCAGCACCTCCTCTCCACTCTCCGCCGTGCCTCCTCCCGCCCAATTGTTGTGTGGGTGTAGGGTGTGGGTGGGGAGAAGGATGAAGCTGGCGCGGAGTGACAGGAGGAGGAGGAGGAGGAGGAGGAGGAGGAGGAGGAGGAGGAGGAGGAGGAGGAATGCAAAAATAAATACAAAGAAGAAGAAGAACAAGAACAAGAAGAAGAAACAAAAAATAAACAACAAAAGAAAACGAGAGAAAGAAACATGGAATACAACACCCAACAAAAATAAAAGAGAAGAATGACAATAAGATGAAACAGAAGAGAACCACTTGATAAATGGAACGTGACAAAGTGGAAAAGAAAGAAAATTGCACAGGAAGAAAAGTAAGGGGAAGAGAAGGGAAGGGAAGGGAAGGGAAGGGAAGGGAAGGGAAGGGAAGGGAAAGAAAGGGAAGGAGAGGAAAGAACACGTGCATGATTTCCTAACGGAGCCTCTGTTATTATAACAAAGAAGGGACATCACGTGGTGCCCAGCTAAACAATTTACTTTCTCCCCGTAAACTAACACGCCCACACACGGCACACCTCGCAGGCTCACCTACCCACCCACCCACCCACCCACACACACACACACACACACACACACACACACACGAGGTTTACAGTTTAATAACCTTTCTACTGTTTGACTTTTTTTTATATTCAGTTGCATTTTACATATTTTTTTTAATAGTTTAGTAGGCCACAGAATTACAAGAGTAAGATTAATGCAAGACAAGAAAGAAAAAGTAATCAGGAAGAGAAAAAAAAAGTCATAAAAAGTCTAAAAACTATCAGTAAAATAAAAAAAAAAAAAGACGGTGGGGATCAGTCATAAAGAATGAAAAGGAAAAATAGATTGATGACTTAATGACTGGAAAATATCATACGCGATCAACCTTAAAAAAAAAATAAATAAATAATAAAGCATGATAAAAAAAACAAGACGAAAAAAAATCAATGAAGATAAAACACTACAAAAAAAAATCGTAACAAACATTCCAAATTCCATAAAAAAATAAATAAATAAAAAAAAAACAGCAAAAACAGAAGCCCAAACACTGAACCACAATACAAAACAACACCTCACGCACTCACACTAAACACGGGTGAGTGGCTTTACAACAAAGACAAACACATTTCACGTTACCACACCAATAGCAACATTATATTTCCGGTAAGGAGCGAAGGACACAGCACAAACACACGCCATAAAGCTGCCATATTAAGTCATTACAGGCCAACAAGGGGGAGGAACTGGCGCGCTGTAAATCATGCGAAGAGAAAAGCTAATTGATAATAAAGAAGAATGCGGCTGAATAATCCACTGGTTTCGTTCTGCATTTAAGGCAGGAGCGAGAGAGAGAAGTCAAGCATGAATGAATTGCGTACGTAGAAAGAAACGAGTGAGCGAGCGAATGAGTGAGTGAAGGACGGAAGGAAGAGTGAATGAGTAAGTGAGGAAAGTAAGAATGGTATGAAGGAATGAGGGTAGAAAGAAATAAGGGAAGGTAAACAATGGGGACGAACGGAAGGAAGGAAAGAATAAGGGGAGGTAAGCAAAGAGAAGGAAAAAGAAATTAAGGAATGGAGAAAGTAAGGAGAGAAGGAAGCAAGGAAGGAAGGAAGGAAGGAGGACAGGAGAAAAATAAACGAGAAGAAACAAACAAGCGAACAAATCATCGAAGGGAGGAAGAATCAAAGAAAGGAAGAAATAAAAAAAATCGAGGAAAGAAAAAACAGGATGGGAAAGGGAAGAAAAAGAAAATAAAAATAAAAGAAAGCGAAGAACAGGAAAGAAAAGCGAGAAAAACCGAAAGGACAGTACAGGAAAGAAAAAAAAACGAATGATGTAAGGAATAAAGCAACGAAAAAAAAAACGGAAAATAAGGAAAGGAAGGAAAAAAAGTAAAGCAAGGCAAAGCAAGGAAAACGAAAAGAAAAACAAAGAAGGAAGAAGGAAGTAGAGGAGCAAGTAAATAGACAAACAGTGTGTGTGTGTGTGTGTGTGTGTGTGTGTGTGTGTGTGTGACCCTACATGAGCTCGACCACGCACACACCTGCTGAGACGCACAGAGATAAAAATAGACGTCGGGGAGGGGAGGGGGAGGGGGAGGGGGAGGGGTGGGGAGGGGAGGGATGAGGGGGGAGGTACGGAGAAATGAAGACGAATAGCGGAAAAAGAGAAAAGGAAAGCCGGGACGCCAGACAAAGTGCGGCGCCGGAACAAAGTGTAAGAAAAGAATTCCTATTTATGGAGGACGCGACCCCAAGTCCCCGTCGTCGTCACAAGTGTTCAGGGAAATAATCAAAATTTTACGCCACAGACACACACACCCGTTGACGTCACTTCCAAGACACACTCGATACCGTACTCAATACCACACACACACACAGAGAGAGAGAGAGAGAGAGAGAGAGAGAGAGAGAGAGAGAGAGAGAGAGAGAGAGAGAGAGAGAGAGAGAGAGAGAGAGAGAGAGAGAGAGAGAGAGAGAGAGAGAGAGAGAGAGAGAGCCAATATCGTTCCACACATGTTCTATCCTGTTAACTGTTTATAACAAAAAACAAATGCCATAGACAGGACAACGGAAACTGTACACCACGTCCAACACACACACACACACACACACACACACACACACACACAAACGGACGTGTTCAATACTCATGTTTGAATTAAAAAAAGCAAAAATTCTTTGTCATAATTTACACAGTAACGTTTGTACGAAGCAATAATAAACTCGTGATGTAATACTACACTGTGTTTGGGTCGAGGAGGAGGAAGAGGAGGAGGAGGAAGAGGAGGAGGAGGAAGAGGAGGGAGGAGGAGGAGGAGAAAAGGTATAATGGGTGGAAAAAGTTGTAAAGAAATGTAGACAGTGTTATGAGCGGAATAAAGTGGAAGGGAAGGACAGACTGTTATGAGTGCAAGAAGACGGAAGAAATAAACAGACGAAGGATTACAAAACAACAAGGCGGAGTGAAAAGTGCTGGAATGTACAGGGCAGAATGTGGAAGTCTGGTGAAGTGGATAATGAAAAGATAGTGGATGGTAAGAAGTTATGAGGAAGACAGGAGATGGATGGTGAGGTGGATGAGTCAGAGCAGCAAGCGGATGGATATTACAAGCCGGATGTTGTGAAATGGGGAAGGAAGTGGAAGGCACGGCAATGTTTGTGAAAAGTGGAAGAAGACGAATGAAAGTGAAAGTTTGGAGATCGATGGATAAATGCTGTGTGTGTGTGTGTGTGTGTGTGTGCGTGGCTTGTGGGCAGGACAGTGGGTGCAAGGGGACTTAAAATGGTCAGGATGGACTGATGTGAGGGTGGATAACAGGCTACTCTGGAAAGAGGACGAGTGGGCGGCGCCATCAAGTGAGCATTTAGATCCTATCAGACGGGAAGGTGGGCGGGGAGGTGCAGGAGGGGAAGGAGAGGAAGGTGCGGAGGTAGGGATGTGGGGAGGATGAGCAGATCCATAAGGAAGGAAGAAAAGCGAGAGAGAAAGGATGAAAGAGAAGTAAAGAGGAGGGAAGAGGAAAGTCGAGCTAGTTAACAACAGAGAACCATCGTAAACTCTCCCCTCCATCCATCCCTCTCTCTCCCTTCTCTCTTTCTCAGTCTCCTTCCCTCTCTCCCTCTCTCTCTCTCTCTCTCCACACATCAAGACGGACCATATACCCTCTCCTCTCTCCCCATCCGTATTCTTCCCTCATATACACACACCAGTTTCCCTCCTTCCCTCTCCCCCCGTCCCTCTCCTCTCCCCTGCACTCACTCCACGCTGGAAGGGCTAAGTGGCGTGACAGTACTGAAGGAGGGAGAGTACCTGATGCTCTCTCTCTCTCTCTCTCTCTCTCTCTCTCTCTCTCTC